>NC_056748.1:1094923027-1095218027 GCF_019279795.1 Protopterus annectens | reverse complement strand
AACCTATCCCTCCAGCATGTTTTGTTTATTGTGATGACAAGGTTTAGATCCCTGGAGTATGTGGCTCTGAGGGATTGGGATTTCTTTAAGTGTAGCATGTCCAACAGCTCTGGGTTTGACATGGCCTTGTATGTTAAGCAGAGATCACCTCTGAGTAGATGATATGCGACAGAGTATAGCTGGAGTTTTTTAAGGCGGTCAGCATAGGGCATCTGCTTTAGGCCTGTGATTCTTTTAGTGAGGTATTTCTGCGACCTTTCCAGTTGTTGCAGATGTCTTGAGAGGTACATACCAAATGGGGCATTGTATTCTATAATGGGTCTAATGAGGGATGAGTACAGTGGGACAATGACCTCCTTTTTTCTGGATGAAAAGCCCTTAGTGATGAGGTGTGCCACATAGAAGGATTTCCTGACTGTTGTGGCGATGTGGTCATCGAAGGTGAGACCACTGTCCACCTGTGTCCCTAAGTCTCTTATCACACTTTCGGTGTTTAGTGTACTGCCACCTATATGGTAATTCTTGGATACATGTTTTTTCCCAAAGGGGATAACTATACATTTCTTGGCAATGAGCTTGAGCCCATGGCTCTGGCACCAAGCATCTGTTTCTGTAAGGCCCTTTTGTAGAGTATCCACATCATTTGGGGATTCAATAATGGCTCCTAATTTGCAGTCATCTGTGAACTTTGTTAGCCAGAGTCCCTTAGTTTTGGCCTGTACTTCAGAGAAGTAGATGCCAAACAAGAGTGGTCCCAGGACTGAACCCTGAGGTACTCCAATTGTCACTTGTCTGGAGCTGGATTTGGAGTTGGCTACTTTTACAGTGTGTATTCTGTCAGTAAGCTAGTTAGCAACCCATTGGGTGACATAGGGATTAATGCCCAGCTTAGTAAGTTTATCTATGATGCAGAGTGGGGGATGGTGTCAAAGGCCTTGGCAAGGTCTAGATAGGCTGTGTGGACCACCATACCCTTGTCCATGGCTCTGGAAACTGATTTGAAGAAGTCAATCAGGTTCAGGAGACAAGATCGGCCCTTCACGAACCCAAACTGCGTGGGGTCCAGTGTTTGAAGGTTGCCAATGTCTTTGTTTATAAGTTCCATGATAATACGCTCCATGGCCTTGCAGATAAGGCTTATCAGACTGATGGGACAGTAGTTTCCGGGATCCAAGGTGGATCCCCCCTTGTGGACTGGGATAACTGTAGCTCTGTGCCACTCAGTGTCATCATAGGGTTATAGGTGGAAATAAATTTACACTAATGGTAAACAATTCTGTTTATGAATCTAATGGTAATATAGCTAATTAAAACACTGATGTTTACAATCATATGTTAATAACTGGGGATTCATTACTAAGATGTGGAAGGAACATTATTCCTAGAATAAACAGAGAACAGGTCACTGCCCCATCTTTATATGGTAGCAATATGTCAAATATAAAAGATAGTATCAAATTCTCATTTACAAAAGGAACAAGGTGTGGGGATGTAACTATGTAGGAAGAATTAATGATGATGCATTTCAAGTAGATGTAAATTATATCATTGATTTGAGTAAACATTTCAAATTTAAGTTGGTTTTCAGTGATCATCGTCCAATTCCGCATTTTCACAGTGAGATTAGATGCCAAGTAGGGTCTTTCACAAATTGAATAAGGCACAAATCTTTACATAATTCTGTACAAGTAATCTGTCTTTGGGAATTGCTTGAAAAAATGAAGTTCTTCAGTATGGATTTAAGTAATTTAGGCAATAGGAAAATTTGCATTCAGCTGAATAAATTAGATTTTTTTTAGACTTAAGTCATTGATTGTAACTGATGATAATATTGCAAGCTTAAATGTCTTTTGTTAAATACTCGCAGTTTAAATAAGAAATTAGAAGATTTAGAGGTATGTATAGCTGATTATAAGACTGGTGTATTATTGATTACAGAAACCTGGTTGATTTGTAATAACAAATCAGTAGCAATACCAGGTTTCTCTGGTCATCATAATTTTACAACTGATAGGAAATAAGGTGGGGTATTTATCTTTGTAACTATTAAGTATGATTCCGTTACAGACTTTAATGACAGGGTTTATGAACTTCTCATAGTGAGTATTGATGCCACTGGAATTAAAATGAATACAGTAATATTTTACTGTTTTCCTAGTATTTCAAATGGATGTGCAACTTTTAAATCTTAATAGGAAAAGTTTACTGCATAAGGTGGATTTAACTTCTGGGGCCCTAAATGCACCTAATGTAGACTGGGTAGGGTTAGAAAAACTTCTTCTGGGCACAGCAGATAGATGCTTACAGCCTGATTGCATTCTAAACCGAGGTTTGTTTATTTTGTTTTTTAATGTCATGAGATACACTGCATAAGGAACAGGAAACTACATCAAGCATATTACCATAAGTGCCCCTCTGAAAACACTGCCATCTTGTGGCTAAACATATTATTACACATAACTGGAAAAAATATATATGCACATACACACGCACACTCACACACACACACACACACACACACACACACACACACACACACACACACACACACACACACACACACACACACTAGTTATTACTATATATATGTCTAGCACCCCCACTCAACAACTTCTACTTAAGTCAACCACTTTCTGATATAAAATCTACAAACCTGTTTACTGTGAATGGCTTTGTCATAGCATCAGCAATCATTTTATCAGTTTCACAATATGAAAGTGCAATCACTTTTTGATTAACCAAGTCATGAGTGTATTGGTGTCTGACATCAATATGCTTGATTGTTGCATTGATCTTCTCACTGTTTGCAAGCTTAATGCATCCCTGATTGTCCTCATATAAGACCGTAACCTGGGACACTGGTTCTTCAAGTAACAGTCACAACCAAATGGCTTCTTGACTGCCATATGCAGCATAGATATATTCTGCCTCTGTAGAAGACATCACCACTGAGATCTGTTTCTTGCTGGACCAGGATATAGGACTGTTTCCTAATATGAAAAAGTAACTACATGTAGATTTGCATGTGTTGAGGTCTCCTGCCCAATCAGAGTTCATATATCCTGTGAAGTTTAAAGGAGAACTGCACCCACAGACTCCAAAAACATGTTTATTTCTTCATGGTTTGGTGTTTACGACATTTTAACATCACTCTGGACTTATTTACAGGTGTTTAAATATTTTTATGCATAATTTCTGAGTCTGACCACATGAGGCCTGGCATCTTGAATTAATTCTGATTGTTTAGTCTGCCTTTAGGTATCCCGCAACGCAGTGCTTGCCTGTAAAAAAAAATACTTCATGCAGGCCGCTTTCTTCCTAAAGCTTCAGTCATTGCACTGATTTTTACATGCATACTCTGATATCTTTCAGTCAGTTAGTTTTAAGTAACATTTTGTGCTATTCAATGACTACTTAAACAGTGCAAATGCCACAGAACAGACTTTCAAAGTGCTTTTTACTGCTGCTTTTTAGACTGGATAAACTTTGTGAAGCCTGAATTGTAGTACTTTGATTCATCTCCCATACCCCTTCATACCTAACTTCCAAAGCTGTCAAAGTTCTAAGGGTAATTTGAGCTGTTACCTACTGTGATTAACAGCTCACAGCAGGAGACTTGACTCATCTACTGCTCCCTTGTTCTAGCCTTTACTTTCTGTATTGGTAGGGGAAAGACCAAGGATTTGTGATATCACAGCATGGGTTGGTTTTTAGGACAGTTGTGGTGATGTCCATTTGGGGAGGGAATTTGCCAGAAAACTACCTGCATTCACTGGCCTTGATGGCATCAGTGAAGTAGAGACTGCAGCAAGCTTTTCCAGGGTGGAATAAAAGTTTTTTGAAAGTAAAACTACCACAGTACAGTGAGGTACTGTTCTAGTGGAGAGAAACAGTAGAGTTAAAATATTTTAAATGCTGTATTGTTGTTTATTCATAGTAGGGAGAGTAAATAGGGAGAAATGAGTATTTATTAATACAATTCCATTGTAGTCCTTTAAGTCACCAATTGCTGACAACATTAAACTCGAGCCTTTTGTGTTTTTTAGAAACCTTTTAACTTGTTTTATTGAATTCCAGTCTCTTTTATGTGGTTTGTTTACATGCCAGTACAGAAGTGACATGGCTGCTGCAAGGTCTGGATGTGTACTGGTTGCAATGTACAGAAGTGCCCCCACTGCTTGTCTGTACTGCTCATTAGATGGTAGAAGATCTTCTTCTCTTCCCAACTTTGGTTAAGCTATGTCCTTGGGTGTGCTCACTCCTTTAGCCTCAGCCATGTTGAATTGTTAAAAAACTGAATTAATTGTTGCACTGTGGTTTAACAGAAAACTGCCATCCTCCTCACACCATATATTAATTCCTACGTAGTATGTCACCTCACTAAGGTCTTTAGTCTCAAAGTGCTGCTTGAGTGCTGTTATTAAATTTTCAGTTTCATCATTTCTTTTGTAAGCAATAATCAAGTCATCCACATATACTAACAGACACATCCATTCAGCATCTCTATGTTTAGCGTGTAGCCATGGATCGGCTTTGCTTCACATGAATCCTTCATCTACGACAAATTTGTTTGAGTTCCATGCTTGAGCTGTTTGTGTAAGACCATACAGGGATTTTTGCACTTTGCAAACAAAATGCTCTTCTTCACTTTTCGCATACCCTTCTTTCTGTGACATGCATATTTCCTCTTCTATATATCCATTAAAAAAAGCTGTCTTGATACTGTGAGGTTTCACAATCATTTTCTGTATAGCCACCACTATCATCAGTGTTTTGAAAGTACTTTATTTGGCAACTGAAGCAAAAGTAGCATCATAGACATCACCAAATTTTTGTAAGTATCCTTTTGCAATTAACGTTCCCTTATACTACAGACTTTCCTTTCGGAGAAACATTTTGTTTTAAAAACCCATTTATAACTGATTGAGGTAGCTCTGAAAGTGTCCATGTCTAGAGTTCATTGAGTGATGTCATGTCTTCATCAGTGGCTTTAATCCACATTTGATTCTCATACTGTGGGAGTTTTTACATCTGTTCTCATGAACCCAGCTCAGCCTGATCAGCTGTGCAAGCCATATAAAACAAGCATTTATGTAAAATAGCTTTATTGCTTCTTATTGATTTTTTGACTGAAGTCGCTTGTGTTTCAGCATCTTCTTTATCAGTTTTTAAATTGTTTGCAATAATTTCTATTTCTGTGTAGCTTTGTTCTTGTTTTCTTGAGACCCAGATGTGAATTTTTGCTCAGACTGAACAGTTTGTGTCAGTTCCTGAAACTCTGAACACACAGAACTTTCATCCACAATCACACTTCTGCTGACTGTTACTTGTGTCTGGATGTAGAATTTTGCATGCTTTTTGAGACTCTCTGTAACCCACAAGTACACTAACTGTAACACACAAGTACACCTTCCTTTGCACATGGATCCCATTTTGTACGTTTCTCCTTTGGAATGCACACTTAGGTTATTCTTCCAAAAATACTGATGTGTATCAAATCTGGTTTCATTCTATTCCACAGTCCATCTGGAGTTTTCTCTGTTGTTTTTCCTAGCAAGCAATGTTGGAGATAGCATGCAGTCATGATAGCCTCTTCCCAGTATGTGTTTGGCATATCAACATCGAAAAGCATGCTCCTTCCACTCTCACAAATTCTGATTAGAATCTGATCATAGATTCATAGCTCTGATCAGAATCTGATTCATTCTGTCTCCCACCTTGCGCTGGGTTATATGGTACATTTGTATGGAACATAATTCCATGTTTTCTGAGAATGGCTTGTGTTGTGCCACTTGTGTATTCAGACACATTGTTTTAAGTAGCACTCTGGGCATTCTGCCAGATTTATTACTTACTTGAGCTAGATACTGTTCTAACTTTGCTGACTTCATCCTTGTGCAACAAATACAATGTGGTGTACCTGGAGTAATCATCAATGAAACTAAGAAAGTACCTCTTCTTTCCTGGAGGCATGTTTTTCATTGGACCACAAAGATCTAAATGAAGTAAGTCCAGAGGTTTTCAAGCTTTGCTGTTGCTCATTATTTTTCCCTTAATGCAGCTGTTACGTTTCATTATTTGATCACACTGGACATTTTTTACATCACTTGCCTAGTTACCCTTAACTATTTTCTTTATTATTTCAGGACTTCTGTGCTCAAGAAGTCTGTGCCAAGTGTGAATGCAGTTTGAATGTCTTTCCTCTTTGGCTGAATTAACTGTTTCACTGCAATTCAACTGATACAGTTCATCTGTGATTTTGGCCTTTGCGAGTAAGGAATCCCCCTTTGTGATGACACAACTGTCAGCTTGGAAAGTCACTACATTGCCTTGGTTTGTAAGCTTCTTCACTAACAATAGGTTACATTAAAGACCAGGCATATACAGAACATTTCTCCTGTATATCTTTCTGGTGATATTTTGAGAGATTGCCCATTAACTGTGCTGATTTTTTCTGTTTTGATTTGTTCGAGTTGAGTGAAGAAATTACTGTCATTGGTTATGTGGCTTGCAGCTTCTGAGTCAACCCACCATGCCCACACAGATGAGGCACCACATTTGGACTAAATGTGCACTCATTGTCTGAAGTGACATCTGCTTCTTCCTTGACACTCTTTTTTTTAAACACCTTTTTATTAATTTTAAAACAAAAATTGTACAAAATTATTTAAAGATAAATAGAACAAAAATAGCTATTTATAGATTTCCTCAAGAAAATCAAACATAGAAAATCAAATCATTAAAATTTATCAAGCACATCACTTAATTTTGACCAAAATTGAACCTTGTGAATAATATTAGAAGTTCTCATTTTGGTAGTTGACAATTCTTTTTTAAAGACACTTTTTGCTAAATGAATGAATTAATTGAAAAAATGAGTAGTTTTGCATTTCCAATTCTTTGTGACTATTTTTCTTGCTATAGCTAAAATGGACCAAAGGATAGGCAACTGCACCCTAGGGATGGAATCTGGAACTGGATCATTAAATTAGATCAAAGTATTAGAAATGATACAATTATCTGTGTACAAAGCTTGGGTAAAATGTTACATTCACCCCAAAAAGGAGTTACTATTTTATAATCCAGTTTCATATGAAACCAGTCTGCATTAGAGACTTCATTACACCTCCAATAATTAATTCTCCCATGCTTATGTATTAAAGCCACTTTATGTGGAGTTTAAAAAGCTATGTGAAGAAATCTCTATGTGTATATTTTCCAGTAAAGGGAGGAAGGAGATTTTCCTACATATTTAAGAATGAAGCCTTTATCTTCACCAGAAAAGGCCTTCTCATTACTCTTAGTTGAGTAATTCCAAAATAATGAATCTGTGGAACCAAACTCTTCTCTTATTATTTTATAAATTATTGATGCATATAATTTATTCTTATTTGAGTTACTATTGATTCTGAAAAAAAAAAAAAAAAGTATCTTTGCAATATGTTTTGTTTGAAAATCCATGGAGATTTTGATTTTATCGCTAACATATTTTTACAAGATTGTATGGTCAACCAACTATTTTCTAAACATCTTGCAAGAAGATAATCTGTATTATGTGCTTTATTTCTGAATGAGAATTGATGCCAAAAGATTACATTTGCATCTCTAAGGTCTAGCATTTTGTGTATATTAAAAGTTCCCAAACAACCCACAGTATTTGATACAGGGAACAATAAAAACAATAAATATTTAACTATATAATTAGAATTCATGAATCTTTTAAAATGTATAAGGATATAATCATTGAATGGAGAGGAGTAGCACTTTTTTTCTTTTCATTTAAACTTACATCTTTCAAACTCCAGTAAGGTTCTACAACATAACTGTTGTGTATTAATCTTTCATGGATGGATTTCCAAGTGGACTGGTAAGAGGAATTTAACCCTAGAGATATTAAATTGAAAATTATGGATTTGGCATATAATTTAGGGTCTACTTCACTATACCAAAATACCATAAGGCTGACATTTAAAACACCAAGACTAAATGAATGACAATCCAAAACAATGAATGTTCACAACACCGACTATGAAAACAGTGACTTTCATAACACAGACAATGAGAAAGTGAATTCCACACTGAGCAAAGTGACACAGTAGACTTCAGGCTTCCGAAGTCGTAAATAAACACACATACAATTCCTGCAACCTTTCTGTAGTAAATTCTCCCTCAGGGTTCTACAGTTGAGCAAATAAACCCACAGATTGCAATGAAACAAATATATAGTCAGATAAAGCACTTTTCAGATACACATCTCCATTTCTCCATCGTTATGTTCTGCAGCTGCATACATATATAACTGTCTCTTAGTGGCATTCATTTCAAACAAAAAAAGGACGTCTTGTTGCTGGATTCACTCCATACCTTGCTGTTCACAAGAAGAAATAAGTAATATGCACTATACAACTCCATTTCCATTGCTGCTGCAGAACATTACGACATGCATTACCCTAGTGAATGACGTATCCCATCAACCCAAGCAGCACCCATGTGATTCAATGCAGTTTAAAGTAACAATAGTTACATTTTAAGTAATTTAGCTATTGCTATAACAAATTGAAGAGGTGACTCAGCCTCTTTGTTTGCCAACGCTGTTTCAAATTGCTGATGACGTAAAATGAGCTTTCACTTTTTTGGTGATGGAGGACACCCTGTAGCCATCATGACACATAGTTCATCTACACGGTCTTGCTCTCTCACCAAAGCAGCTATTAACATAGACAGGTCTATACCTCTTGCACCTAAGAGACATTTAAGTCTCCTATGTCACGCCTCTACAGAATTTTGTATTCGTGGCAGGAATAAATCATTAAGGTCACTGATGTTCCAGAAAGATACTTGAAAGAGTGGGGGAAAGTGAACACTGGAGGAAGTATGGGTGTTAAATTGACATTGTTTCCCATAGACATACCAGTCTGAGAAGTATTTTAACACATCTCTACCTTCCACAGGAAATGATTCCTTGAGTAACTGAAATGTTGAATTTGTCTCAGATTCCTTAAGAAATGCAAGGGCAACTAGACTTTTGATAGCCAACTGGAAGGAATGATAACTGTTGTATACTGAGGACAAACATAATGATTGCACTTTCCTCCATAAGTTCTGCCTGAAATGAAACAAAATATTTTTTGATCGGGTATCAGGTATATTTAACCTAACACTTTTAACAGTGGCAACTTCAATATCACACAATACTTAATGCACTTCAACCTTAAAACCATGTTCAAATAACAAGTGAAATATGCAGTGCCATAGGTGATTGTAGGATTTCAAAGATTTCTTTGACATAAGAGAAAACAACAAGGGGGCGGCCTTACTATGACTACCATAATTAACTAAACCATGAACACTATATAATTGTCTAATGGTCACACCTTTGCTAAAGAATGTATCGTCCATCAGCCAGATAGATGCATGGCTCAAATCATATAGGTTATTTACTGTTGTAAACATGAGAACTGTAGTATCTGTTGTTGTATCACACATTCATTTAAAAGTACCACTATTCAGCAGGTAGTCATTGAAGTCAATATTATGTAGAGTTAGTTCTTCATTACCATCCCTTAAACCTGTTTTCCTCCTTACATGTCCTATTTGTTGCAAAAGAGCCTTCCTGTGAGGAATAATGTGTATGGTATCTAATGAGGTAGATGCTAGTGCATCTTCCACTAGTAAACATGATCTCTACTATATGTGGCTCTCAGCTTTAGATCATGACACACTACATATCTCTCCACTTCTCCAGGATCACCTGGATTGTGATGTCCAGCTGATTTGTCGAACCTATCTCCGTCGGGCATGATGGTGGTTATGGCTCTCCATTTTTAACCCTGAGTAACCTTATATTTATTGTTCTATATTACCACGTCAAAACATCGTAATATCGAACACCTAAACATAGACCCATATTCATAGACCCGTATTCATCAAAACGCATTTATGCAAATTGAAGAATACTTCCAGGGCAAAGATGTAGTTGGCCAACTACACGGTTTTGCCCTTTTCTCCGCTGTAGTGCAATCTCGTAGTTGGTATATTTAGTTAGGGGGGTGTGGGAGCCCCCCCACATGGCTGGGGTTGTTTTAGGTTAAGTTAGTTACATGGGATTGTGGACCAAGTGTTTTTTTTTCACTGTAAGTATTCATTGATTTGCGTAAATGCGTTCTGATGAATACGGGTCGATGTTTAGGTGTTCGATATTATGACGTTTCGACTTTGTAATATATTCACTATATTTACATCCCCAATAACATTTACAGTTTCTGGTTCTCTCCAAATGGTATAAGTAACCATCAATAACTAGCAAATTCTTGCCTTTTTGGGATGAGACATTGTGGTATATGTTACCAATCATACCCGGAGCCTGTTCAGTAACTTCTACCATTGTGTTCTCAGTGTGGAGCAAAACTAATAACAAGTAATGGGCTGCATTTATTGCTTTCTAGTGATGTTAACATTAGCAAATATGCTGTACAATAGTGCTATTACTGCTGGCACTGCTGTATTGGCAGGAATTGCTAAGTAAATACTTAGCTGAGCGAACAGATACAATTAGCCGTTTTACTACTGTCTCACGGTAAGTAATGATTAAATGAGATTTTGCTATTATGAACTTTCATTATTTTGGATTGTTGTTCATTTAGTCTTGGTGTTTTTTGACATGCCACTCTGAGAATAATCTTAGTTTTTTGAGGAATCCGAGAAAATTAAGAAGAATAGAATTTAATTTCGTAAAGATTTATTTTAGTAGGAAAAATAATTAGTGATTGTAGATAGAAAAGTATTTTTGGTAGACTTACTTTAATAAAAATGATAATCCTATCTTCCATTGTAAAAGAATGTTCCAATTAATAGTTATTTTAGTGTCTATTAAATGGTTTACCATCAAAATGTTGCATGTCAGTTACAGATTATAGATTGGAACACCTACACTGCAGACGCCCCAGCCACCCATGTAAACCTATATAGTTTTACACAAATTATAACCTCCCCTACAAGAATCAGCAAGCCTGACAATAAAGAAAGTATCCTGGACTTGATGCTTATTAATAGGCCCCACCACATGTACAAATCAGGTACTCTCCCTGACAATCTAAGTGGTCATTTCTTAACGTATATTCCTTTAGGCATAAAGTCGAATGTCCACATCTACCCACCTATAAAACAATAAGAAATAACAAAAACTTCAACCTTAATAACTTCTTAGAAGAACTTAAATTATGCCATTGGTCAATTCTAAAACAACTACTACTAGATGAGGCAGTAACACATTTTAATAACACATTCCTGGCCATCCTTGACAACCATACACCTGCACGCTCTATTAGAATTAAAACAAAAGTTGCCCCCTGGCTCACTAAAGAAACCAAACTAAAGAGCATCCAAAGAAATAATGCCTGGAACACCTAGTGCTCCTCTAAAGCCCCACAAGATCAACTCAAATTTCGACAATATAGGAGTGATACAAAAAAAAATCCATATTAATAGACAAAAAAATTATTTCTGCCATTTACAGCAAAAACACCACAACAAGCCACAGAAGTTCTGGGGAGATATTAAAAAACTCCTCCACCCAGGGCAATCCACAACTCCAATCCCCCTCAGCCCCAACCCAAAAATCACCAGAGTCCACTGTCAACACCTTCAACAGTTCCATTGAAAGCAATATATGCCGAGGCGCTAGACCGTATTAAATTAATTTATTCCTGGACTGGATTGTTGTATTTGCCTATTTTGTGTTTGCAGTTTTTGTGGTCTACACCTTCAACAGTTTCTTTACAGAAACCATCCACTCCTTTGCTAGCAAACTTAAATCCACTTGTCCTAATGCTGAAACCCCTAAACCTACTGACATTCTCTCTTTTAGCTTCCAAAAAGTTCTGACTTCACTCATTAGAGCTCTAATTAAAAAACTCAAACCAACCAGCCTTTCAGCTTACCTCCTCCCTGCAGACTACCTGCATAAAGCTGCTGATGTTATAGCATACCCTGTCTCTATTTTGATAAACAGAACCATAACTGAAGCCTCTATCCCCATTATCTGGAAAATATCACATGTCATACCACTCCACAAAGGAGGCAGCTCCATTGAGCTGTCAAACTATAGACCAATAGCTCTCCTTTCCCCTCTGGCTAAAATTATGGAAAAGTGTATCCATAAACAACTCTTACACTACCTTATTCAACATAATCTTCTTACCAACTCCCAGCATGGATTTAGACCACAGCACAGTACCACCTCAGCCTTCCTCTCCTTTTCTGATGTCATAAATTCCAGCCGTAACAACAAACTATCTTCTGCCCTGTTTCTCGACCTTCCCAAGGCCTTTGACATGGTTAACCACCAGCTACTCTTACTTACCCTAAATAAAATATCCCCAAACAACCATGCTATACAATGGTTTCAATCTTATCTTAGTGGAAGACAGCAGGCTATCCTTTGGCAGGACAAACTCTCCACCCTTCTCCCCATTACCTTTGGTGTCCCTCAAGGCTCCATATTAGTTCCCCTTCTTTTCTCCCTCTTTATCAATGACCTCCACACTGTAATCCCAGATAAAGCCTGTATAAAATATGCCGATGACTCCACCCTGATTTGCTCAGCCTCTACCCCTACAGATCTCCTTAGTTTAACCCAGAAAACCTTTAATACAGTGGAAAACTGGATCTCTAGTCAACAGCTAATATTAAACCCTAATAAAACAAAGATATTGCTCTTCTCCCCTACTCGCAAATCCTCTCAACCTTCGTTTACTATAACATCTAACAATGGAGCCATAATCTCACCAGATATGTATACCAAACTCCTGGGTGTTATAATAGACAACAATCTCAAATATGATATGCACACAAACCAAACTATTAAAATCGTTAATAAAAAACTTGGCTCCCTATAAAAAAACAAACCTTTTCTCATCCTCTAGCTAGGATTGCCATTGCCCGTACACATCTGCTTTCAACTCTTCTCTATGCCTCACCAATACTCATTAACTTGAACAAAACTGATCTCAGAAAACTCTCTAGCTGCTACAATCAAATTGCCAGGTTTGCCACAGGAACTCCCTACAGGACACACCATTGTCAAAACCTAAACCTCTTAGGATGGCTAGAACTCCCCAGGCTAATTCAATATAATCAACTTACTGTAGCATTCAAGGTTATTAACCATCCAGAAAAAACGCCCTCCCTTAAAAACATTATCCATCCCTACAAAGGCTAGGCCCCTTCATTCCACTACAAAACTTTTGGTTCAATCTGTTAAAGCTAACAACCTATCTGGAAAATCTTTGTTTGCAAATTCAGTTGGCAAAACCTGGAATTTGCTCCCATCTGACCTTACTCTGAACCCCTCCCTTAATCAGTTAAAAAAAAAATCTAACCCAATATTTTAAAACTCACTGGTTATGTCCTTGCTCTAACCCTAACTAAAGCCTCATCTACTTCCATATCCCCACAATTCTTTATTCACAGTGACTAATCTTTTACACTAAAAGGTTTGAAAAGAGAAACTATAGCATCTTTGCAGATATTCTGTATATAAGCTGCACCTATAGGTTTGATAAGAGAAACTGTAACATATTTGTATATATTTCTGAATATAAACTGTATTCTTCATAGGCTTGAAATGTGAGACTGTAACTTTTATGTTAATACAATATGTTTGTGCATATACTGTAACTTGCTTGTCTTTATCTGTTTGTAACTGAACCAACCAACACCAGAAACCGACTGTAGAAGGAAAAAGGCTAGGTGGTAAAATATAGTAACTTCTGCACAGCAGCTCGAACAGAGTATAACACACGTATAGCCAACACTAGTGTTCCACCAAAATTCAGGCTAAATCCACTCGTAATGATAAAAAATGATTATTTTATTGAAAATAAGGTTTAGCGCTGTTAAAAATCAAACTTCCTCAGAACCAAAATGGAGTACTTCCTGTTCACATTTAAATAACCTTTTTGGCGCCAAAATTTCAAAAGGAAATGGAGCTCTTAAAGAGACATAGTCATAATAACTCCATATATACATACTACTATGCTAAAAACAGCTAAGCATTTCAACAGATCCAGTGTGCTGATATAAAAAATGACAATATAAATATAGTGACAATGTAAATAAATAAAAAAATGATTATGGTAAATAAAATAAAATGCAATAAAATGCACTCTGCACGTACTAACTTCATTTTAAAACATACTCCAAATATATGTAATAGTGAAATAGTAAAACTTGCATGACTAGTGCTCATAAATTGTAACAAGTCAACAAAAATCAAAATACAATGGCAACATCCATGATATATCTATGCCATGATTAAAAATGGTTTAATACTTATATTTTCATTTATGCCAGGTGACCTAATGGCATCTGTCAAAATTTGCCACTTACTTTCTTTCATGGCTAAAAGTGCTTTCCAATTTCCCCCATAAGTAAATACTTCTACATAATCTATAATGGCAAATTTAAAACCATGTGATTCACCATATATGGATATGTGTTTATAAAGTGCATTGTTATTGTCTTTGATCGTTATCTTATAAATATGTTCATGTGCTCGTTTCCTAAGGGCTCTCTCTGTTTTGCCTATATAGAATGCGCTGCAGGCATAACATGTAGCAATATATACGACTTGTTTGGTGCTACAATTTCCTGCTTTGCATTTAATATTAGTCTTGTTGATATCTCCTAACTTAATATTGCCTACCTCATTTATGGCATAACATTGTTTGCAGGTAACGCATTTTCTAGTTCCCATCGAGAGCTTTGTATTATGTACAGTTTTTTGTTTAGAAGCTTTCTCCAATAATTTTTTAATGTTGGGTGCTGTTTTATATACAAAGCTCGGATAATTGCCCAAAACAGAAGCTGCATCATCATTTAATCATTTACTGTTATTAAGTTCCAGTGCTGTCTTAAAATATCTCTAATATACTTCGTGTAAGGAGTATACATCAAGACGCAACCTTGATTACAACACATACCTACATCGTCATATCCCTTCTTTCTATTATGAATCTTCATAAAATCTAAAGACATGTCCAATAAAGGTGGAAATTTTTTACCCCATTCATTCTTCACATAGTTGGAAACTTGTGATAATAGGGCTGAGGGGTATCCTCGATTACTAAACATATTACTTATTCGGTCAACTTCCCTATTCATGATTTCTCTAGTAGATGACATATGAGCTGCCCTGATACATTGTCCTTTGTAAACATTTCTGAATATATGGGGAGGGTGATAACTATTAAATTCAATATAGTCATTTGAAAAGGTTTCCTTCCTATGAATTTGTGAAATAAATCCCTTATCAGAATGGCTAATATATGTGTCCAAATATGCTATGCCACTCTCACTGATGTTATGAGTGAACTTTAAAAAATTCGTTGTGCCATTAATAAATTCCATAAAAGAATTAATCTCATCTTTTGAACCCTTCCATAAGATGAATAAATCATCCAAATATTGTGTATAATATGATATATTGGAATAAAATTGGCTCTTGAACACATATTCTGTTTCCCATTCCAACATGACTAGATTGGCGAAACCGGGGGCACAAGAGGCCCCCATAGCCACACCTTTGCATTGCCTAAAATATTCACCTTGAAAATGTATATAATTATGGTCCAAAACTAGTCCCATAATATCGACCATAAGGCATATGCAGTCCCAGTCCATGTTTGAAAACTTTCTCAGACTGTTACTGAAATACTCTAAACCTATATCCTTAGGGATACATGAAAAAGATCCACTACGTCTATGGTGATGAAAATGAGATCCTTATTCCATATGTCTGATGTAAGCTGACTGAGAAACGTCCAAGAATCCTTTATTAAGTGAGTGATTTTTTCATAAATAGGCTTTACCCATCTATCAATGGCGACTCCTAAAGGATATGTTTTGGATCTTGAACCAGAAACTATAGACCTAAAAGGAGGCTGGGTGATACACTTGTGTACTTTGGGAATTCCTATAATAGTAGCCAGAGTCGGATATTCAACTTTTAAATATTGGTAGATCTCACTGGTAATTCTATGATCAATAAAATATTCTTTTAATGTTAGATCAATTATTTTGTAACCAATATTAATCTCATTTAACGACACTACTTCATAATTATTTGATGAATACAAAATATTATGCATTTCATTAACATAATCAAATGTATTATGTATCAAAATTCTGCCCCCCTTTGTCGGGTTTCATTAATCTAATATCCTTATTGCTGATAAATTGATTTAAGCATTGTCGTTCTACTTCATTCAAATTGTCCTCAATATCTAGCTTATAACAACTGTTGGTCTTAAGATTTTTCTTAAATTTATAAATATCATGACACACCATCTTCTCATAATTACCCACTTGATTATTTGATATGGCTATATACATACTTTTCTTTTTTAATCCAAGATGTTCAGTTGGTCCTTGTTGCGTGTTATGTTCTCTAAACTGCATAGCTAAATTGAGTCTTCAACAAAATAATTTGACTTCTTTAATAATATTCACAAGTTGGAAACCCGTAGATGGAATAAATTTCATATCTTTACTGAATAATGTAAAAAATTCTGGAGTAATGTTCATATCAGTATAATTAAACACCTTAAACCCATTGTAAGTATGAATAATGTTTTCCACTTGGGTTTTATTCCTATCATTATGTTCTGGACACTGTTTGCTATCTTGACTATCAAACTCAACCATGTGCGTACTATGCGATATGTCACATACTGAAAATTATTTAGGAAACTTATCTGCTTTAACTATTTTATTTGATTTTTTGCCGCGGGGTAAAATCTGCCCCCCTGAAAATTAGTTTCCTTATTGAAATATTTACTTCTATTTCTATTATATACTGTGTTATCAATGGAAGTTCTATCCTGTGGCCATATGTAAGCTCTATTTTGGTAATATAACTCTACATCTCTCTGTATTTTCTTATTCTTCCTGTTGAATATTCCTTTGGCCTTTTGTTCAGCATAGTAGAACTGTTTGTCATATAAATCTTTCCACTGTGTAAACGATATATCATTTACTATATCTTGGTTCAATTTCTCAACCTCTCGAATCAGGGTAGACAATTTCTCATCATTGAATTTGATAAGCATATTCATATATTCTATACCAAAATTATCAAACATTTTATTAAATACATTAATAGTACCTATGTTTTATTCCAGGCCCATAGGTAATTTAAAAAAATCTAAGGCCTTTAAGTACTATTTGCAAAGAAATACACTTGGCTAAATATGCATTATCTATCTTAACATTCTTTATATTTAATAATTTCTTTCCAAGCATATGAATTGAGTCCCTTATCGAGCCCTTAAAAGGGGCATGTTGTCCTGCTTCATCTTGACCACTACCATGTTCAACATTAGTACCAAAATCATATTCATCCCTTAAAAATAAATCAAGACAGTCATAATTATGTTGACCCACTGTCCTGTTCATGCCACCTGAAACATGTCCAGTGATTTTATTATGTTTATGATAATTGTTTCCTAAGAAACTGGAAACAAATCTATTATCAACAGTACCTTTTAATTGTTCAGTGTGAGTTCCGGTGACAGCAGAATAAGTTTTCATGCCATTATGGCGTTTAGGTCTCGCCCCTTGTCATTTGGCTTCTTCTCTAGCGTGAAATAAACTAAAGTAAAAAGTAAAATAATTCTCCAAGGTGGGACTGATATTCGTATTCCTGTAATTTGTAGACGGCAGGTCCTGCATAGAACCCCTCTCTTCTGTGTTGACCACTTGTCCATTAGGAATGTCCATCTGAGTACTGGTGTCAACACCTTTAGTAATAAGTGTACACTTGACAGTAGATGTACGCTCACATCCAGCTCCATCTGTTGCCTTGGGGGACATCAGCGACCTGCCCACTAACTCAATAAGTCTGGTAACTTCAGACTTAAGGGAAGATACCTCCATCTGTAGTTTGGTAAATTCTTCTCTGTTCAATGAAGCTTGTGACTGTTCTGTGATCTCCTCCATACCAGCCAACAACACAAAGCAACTGAACCAACCAACACCAGAAACCGACTGTAGAAGGAAAAAGGCTAGCTGGTAAAATATAGTAACTTCTGCACAGCTCGAACAGAGTATAACACACGTATAGCCAACACTAGTGTTCCACCAAAATTCAGGCTAAATCCACTCGTAATGATAAAAAACGATTATTTTATTGAAAATAAAGTTTAGCGCTGTTAAAAATCAAACTTCCTCAGAACCAAAATGGAGTACTTCCTGTTCACATTTAAATAACCTTTTTGGCGCCAAAAATTCAAAAGGAAATGGAGCTCTTAAAGAGACATAGTTATAATAACTCCATATATACATACTACTATGCTAAAAACAGCTAAGCATTTCAACAGATTCAGTGTGCTGATATAAAAAATGACAATATAAATATAATGACAATGTCAGTAAATAAAAATGATTATGGTAAATAAAATAAAATGTTATCTGTTTGTAAATTTGGAGCTTTTCTCCCCGGGCCTACGCTGAAAATGGACATGTATCCAGTCGGACTATCCCGGTCAACAAATATAAAATAAAAATAAATAAATAAATAAATAACCTGTAAAGGTGAAAGGCAATTTTCTGAATTGTCATAACATTGATTACAAATCCACAAGAGTGAATGCTAGTGTGCATTCGCTCTTTTGGATTCATTAATTTGAATGGGGATTGCACTATTGTGGGGATCGGGAAATTTACCCTTTCCTTCATTGTAGTGTGATCTCAGAGTTTGTATATATAAGTAGCAGGGATGTGGGGGTGCAGGGGGGGCTTGCCCCCCTGCAAAGCATTCGTAGCACATAACCAGAAATGTAAGTATTTTCGGTAAAGATGACATTCCTGAGTTGTTGACTTTCCTTAATTCATACTTTCGGTTATGTGAACAATTGGTAATTTGTTTTACAACATTTTGGGTCATATATATATGCACACTCACAATTGTCAGTTGCGAGATTTTGATAGTAAACCCTATTGAATTACTATAATTTACTGCTATCAAGTCATTTACAGTAGATTTAATTACAATTCCAAGATAATTAATTTGTGAATTGTCCCAAATAAAATTATTATGGTTTCTTAAATAATTATTAACTTTTTTATTAACAAGTAAAGTTTCTGTTTTATCAGGCTTAAACATTAAACTTGACGCTTTTTCAAAGTGATTAACAGACTTGGTCATTTTTTTATTGAAGCTACACCATAACCACTTGTTATTAAAATGTCATCTGCAAAAAATTTAATTTTACAAGAATAACTTTCATCTATCTAGAATTCCTGTATTTTGCTATTAGATCTAATAAAGTTTGCAAAAGGTTCAATTGCTAGAGCAAACAATAGAAGTGACACGGGACATCTCTGTTTTGTACCTTTTTTCCAAGTGTCCAGTAAGAATTCACAAAAGTATAACTTTTTTTGTGAATTTCTACTCCTACTAAACCCAACATGCCATTTTTATCCAAGTATTTAATATTTTAGACATAGGTAATGGATTTCTCCAAAGAATAAGAGTGCCTCTCCTTTTTAATAAGTTCATAGATTACTACTAGGTTAACTGCCCTTGTGTGTCATTTTAAGCCTAGAAAATCACCCAGGTGCCAGGATTCATCAGATCATGCACTCAGGTCTCTCAGCAACAAGTACCATTATGATTCTGTCATAGTTTTTGTTGGAGTGAACGTCCTAAGGCATAGCTCACTGGACTACATGAAGACAGACAAGATTGAGCTCTCTGACTATGCGTTCCAGGCAAGTATGTTCCTAGCCTTGAGCAGCATACTGCCCTCACCTAGAATGATGCCACAGTATAAACAAAAAATTATTAATTTCAATAATTGGCTTAGTTTTTGGTGTCATTCAAAGGGGATCCAGTTTCTGTCAGTCTGGGAAGTCATGGTCAACCAACCTCACTGCATTGCCAGAGACTCTTTGCACCTGGCACCACTAGGCTTTCAGCTGCTGGCAACAGCTTTTGCCTCCCCCATAGTGCCTTTTTAGGCAGTGTCTTGAAAACAACCTTACCGACATGAAATTTGCCAGTCATAAGAAAATAAGGGTCATGCTGCTAATTGCTAAGCGCTTAAACCAAAAACTGCACACCCTGGAAGCACGTCTATCATTGGAAGATGTAGATTTCTGTGTAGTCACAGAAATCTGATTTAAGGCCTCAGAGAATACCCTAGCCTTGCAAAGCTACAATTCCTTCCACACCTTCAGACCATGAAACAAACATGTGAGAACCAAAGGAGCCAGTGTTTCTATCTTTATTACAGATAAATTCACCTCCCATCTAGTTAGACTGGACAACTACATGGAGTTACTCCAAGTTCAGGTTACTGTGGGTAAGACCCCCTTTGAAGTCATAGCCAGTTATAGATCCCCCTCTATCGGTCATGACACACACGAAGCCTACTTGACCAAACTGGAGTCAATCCAAATATTCCCGAACACTCTGGTTATGGGGGATTTTGATTATCCCACCATCAGTGGGAAACCTACTCTAGCCCTAACTCATTAGTGCAAAAGTTCCTAGACTTTGTTAACTCAAATGCCCTGCAACAAATTGTTCATACCCTGACAAGTGGAACAAACGTATTACATCTGGTCCTCATTAACATGACAAATAGATGAATGCCGCCACTGTCAGACCCTCATTAATTAAATCTGTCCACAAATCAGTCACCTTTGAGCTAGCACTAACACCAGAACTTACAAAGGGCAAAGTCAGGCTAAAAAACTTCACAGAGGCAAACTATACCCTCATAGGGAAAGGTATAAATGCATTCCTGGCCCCGTCACCATCTGGAAGTGGTAACTCTACAGAAGCTTTTACTAAAGCCCAGTACAATCATTTATATGTGTATAGACTCAGCGCTACCAGAAAGAATCAAAGCTAGAGCCCCAAGTAAAAGCAAGCTGCCATGGTGGACATCCAGCATCAACAAACTTTACAACAAATGCAAAAAGTTGCTGTCTAAGAAAACAAGGGCAAGGCCCCAACTAAGGAAAAACACCCACCTCAGCCTCAACAGGTGAATAAGACAATATGTCAAATCATCTAAGGGCATCTTTGAGGAAAAACATAGCAATTGCAGCCAAGGATAGCCATAAGGCCTTTTAAAGATGCGTACATAACCTAAAAGGTAGGACCCAAGCATGTGCTGAACAAATGACTAATGGTATCACACACACTGACCCACAGAGATCACAAACCTACTAACAAATAGGTTTGGTGAAAGTTTCACTCCCTTATCCCCTCCAAATTTATCTCAAACCTTGCTCAAAACTCCCCCCCACCCTACATAGCTGAAGTATCTGAAGAGCAAGTTATTAAAGCCTTGTCCAAAGTGAAAAACATAGCCTCTGTGGGATGAGACACCATCCCAGGCTGTCTTCTAAACAGGCTAAAACATGAACAAATATCACCAATAAGTATCCTTTTCAATCACAGCGTGTCCACAGGCTTGATCCTACAGAATGGAGAACAGCAACAGTTATTCCCCTCCACAATGGTGGGCTACCAACAGATCCAGGTAATTATAGAGAGATAAGTCTGACCCATCTCATCTGTAAGGCCATGGAATGTATCATTACAGACCTCATAAATAAAGACATAGGCAACCTCTAAACCCTGGAGCTAACCCAATTTGGCCTCATCAAAGGCAGATCCTGCCTGTTAAATCTGGTGGAGTTCTTTGAAAATGTGACCAGAGCCATTGACAAGGGCAGATCTGCACACATCATATCTCAACTTGAGAAAGGCTTTTGACACAATCCCACACTCAGGCATTACCGATAAACTTAGCAAACTGAATATAAACCCCTTTGTTGTAAGATGGGTTGCCAACTGGCTCACAAACCAGACACACACTAACAAAGTGGGTGACTCCAAATCAACCAGCAGATCTGTCACCAGTGGGGTGCTACAAAGATAGGTGCTAGGCCCCCTACTGTTTGGTATATACTTTTCAGAAGTTCAGGCCAAAACTAAGGGGTTGTGGCTGACTAAGTTTGTGGACAACTGCAAACTAGGTACAAGTATTGAATCCCCAAATGAAGTGAGTATACTCCAGGAGGGTCTTATGCAGACCAATGCCTGGTTTCTTAGTCATGGTCTCAAACTGAATGCAAAGAAATGCATCATCATTTCCTTTAGCAAAAGCAATGTCCCTTCACATTATTAAATCAACAACAATACCCTAAGTACCCAAGAAGTGGTAAGGGGTTTGGGATCACAAGTTGACTGCGGCCTGAAGTTTGACAACCATGTGTCTACTGTAGTAAGGAATGCTTTCTACATAGCACACTCGTGAGCAAAGGAGCTTATAATTCCTCTATACTTGGCACTAATCAGGCCCATAATTGAGTATAACACCATGTTCAGGATGTACCATATAAAGCACTTGCAGCAATTGGAGAGACCTCAGAGGTTTCTAACAAAGAAGATCAAGGGACTATAGCACATGTCTTACACAGACTGACTAAAGTCCCTGTCACTATACTCTGTATCATATAGACTTCTTAGGAGAGACTTATGTCTGGCTTGCAGAGCAATCTCAGACCCAAACCTAATGAACTTGCTGCACATCCATAAATCAAATAGGATTAGAGATACCCACTCCAGGGACCTAAATATGGCCTGCAACTTAAATAGGACATGCTGGAGGGACAGATTTGTCTCCTATCAACTGCTGTGTCTTTGGAATAGGCTACCAATTCATATGAAACAGAGTACCGCTATGACACTGTTCAAAAGGAACCTGGATGAGTGGATGGGGCACCATAAATTCTTACCAGGCATAGCACATACAACCCTTCTGGACATGGGCAGTCATTACTAAATGCAATCCTGTTTATTGACTAGAGTATCTATGATATTACATTGGAATGAAACGGCTAAGGTTAAAATGACCTCTGGGTCAATAGCCTAGTAAACTCCTATGATAAAGAAAAGAGCCAATTTTAATAAAAGAGAATGAGCTGCTATATAGATTAGTTATATGATTTATAAAATCTAGGGAAAATTCATATTGTTTAAGTGCTTTGAACAAATAATTCCAACTATTAGAATCAAAAGACTTATTTATATTGAGACGTTTAGTTAGTTCTTTTTTGTTTTTAGTAACCAGATCTATTAAGGTATTAAGCCTGATTATGTTGTCCTGAACCTTTCTATGTAACAGAAAACCAGTCTGATCATCATTTATTAATGCTGGCATAAGAAGGTTGAATCTTTTTGCAAGACTATACATAAATATTTTATAATCAATATTTAATAATGAAATAAGATGGTAAGAAGATCATAAGTTAGAATCTTTATTTAATTTCAAAATAGGAGATATCAGGGAATATTTCCAGGAGGGGTGGATGGTTGACCTGTGTTTAACTTGCTCAAAAACCTTTACTAGGATATTTAAATATTCTCTGGATTAACTTGTATAATTCTGGTATTATACCATCAAGACCAGGAGCTATATTTGGTTTACAATTATTAATTTGATCTTTTAACTCCTTTAAAGAGAATGACTTATCAATTTTGGATCTTTGTGCTTTGCATAATTTAAACCTTATATTATCTTTCAAAAAGTCATCCATTATGTTATTGATTTCTAAGTCTGTGTCTTTGTTATTAAATTCTTCATAATATTTCCTAAAGCATTCTAGTAAGTCTTTCAAAATCAGTCACTTTTTTATTGTTATCGCAGTGTTTGGAAATTATTTCTTTAATATGATTAGTATTTATTTTTGTCTTAGATCAAACTGTGTAAGCTTTTTGTGTTAATTGAGTAAGTTTGTAATTTTAATTTTTCCAGTTTATTAAGAATATATGGTGAAGCAGATCAAGATATTTTTGATTTAATATTTTCAAGTCAGCGTTTGCCGATTTGTCATAATGTTTTAAATTGGATTTCATTTTATCTATATTAGACTAAAAAGACATCAACTCCTTATCCCCCTCTTTTGTACATATTTGCCAATTTTTAATTCTTCCATATAGATAATATTTTAAAGAATCCCAGAGAATTACTTCTGAAACTTCTCCATTATTATTAATTTCAGTGTATTGATCTATTTCGTTTAGACACCATTCCTTAAAGTATTTTAATTTTAGTATATAAGCAGAAATTCTCTGACAGTAAATCAAATTACTTGGCTTAAATTTTAACACAAATGTAATAGTATTGTAGTCAGATAAAGGACATGAAGTTATCAATACATCTTCAATTTCAGTAAATAAACTACTAAAAGTAAAAACGTTATTATTGTTTGTCTGAGTACCAAATCCATAAGAATAATGTGTAAAGTTAAGAGAGTTAGTTGATTTAATATCCTCAATATCTCTCAAATGTTGAGAATTGATAAAATGATGTAAGTGTTTAGCTACTGAGGATAGCTTAGGAACCTTGTCAGTAGTTGTGTCTTTACTAGAAAGAATGCAGTTAAAAATCTCCTGCAATAATCAATTCGCCCTTTGTATATAAGGTTATAACATCCAAATATTTCTTAGCAACTTTGACTCCAATTCCATGTATCCAGTATGAATTCACAAAAGTATAAGTTTTTTGTCAATTTCTACTCCTGCTAAACCCAACATGCCCTTTTTATCTGATTAAGAATTTAATATTTTAGGCATAGGTAATGAATTTATTCAAAGAATAAGAGTACCTCTCCTTTTTGATTTAAAACGAGAGCTCACAAGAGTTGAATAATCTTTTAACATCAATCTATCTACATCTTCAGATAACAAATGCATTTCTTGTAAGAAAATGATGTGAGCTTTATGCAGTTTTAAATATTTGTTTAGGCTACTCCTCTTCAATGGATTATTAAGTCCACTGATGTTTAATGAGAGACATGTATATGTCTACATTCATAAGAACATGTAAATGCACTGATTTAAGATGATTTAACTTAAAATATAATAACCAATTACTAATAATTGTTGTTATGAACAAGTAAAGCAACATTTTAAACATATATACATTCAAACCTCCCATCATGGAACAAAAATTCCCTGATTTGATGATATACTCATACAAATCACACACCAACCAACCCATCCAAATATCACAAAGCAAAACAGTTACTACTGCTGCTTAATTTAAAACCATATTATTAATTATAACTATTTAGAGCACACTCAAGTCATGTTAAAATGAAAAAAACAATATAACTTATTCATTTGAGAAATATTAATATTTAATATTTATTTATATATTTATATGACATTTGTTGACTGGGTTAGTCCAAGCTGGACTGAGGCCCTTTTTCAGTGGAGACCTGGGGACAAATGCTCCACATCAACAAACATCATAACAACATAGTTACATAAACATAGTACATGGCTACAAACATATAGTTAACAGGAGTAATAGTTGACAAGTTAGAATAATAGACATTAAGATTCTAAATGATTAGTAAGTATGCCTGGTCCATTACAGAGCATAAAAATACATTAGGGATATTACATTCTTCCTAGTCAGTTCAGCTGTATAGTTGTAGAGTGTATAATCACTTATAACACTGTTGGAGTCAATAGAAATCATGCAGGTACAGAAAGAAGACTAGAATTAGTAACTGATATATAGAGAAACATAAGTGCATAAAGAGGGAAGAATAGGTATGGAAAAAGGTGTGATCCAAAGGACAGAAAGGAATAAAGTTAACCAGGAGGATGATTACACAGACATAGCCATGTGTTGCTTAGGTGATTCTTTACATTTCTGAACTGGTGTTTAGGTTTAATCATAGAAATCATAGATCATAGAAACATAATGTTGGAAATGTTAATTACAAAGAATATTATGTATTTCTGAATATATCAAAAATATCCCAGAAATAATGCATTTCAAACTTCTCTATTTGATCAAGACATTTTATATAGTAATTTATTCTAATTAATCCTACTATAAAAAATACTATAAATAGCTTAGTATTTAAGCATTTATATGGGTGGAAGTAAATAAAACTGATAACATCTATAACACATTAGCCTGTAGATATCATAACACCAATACATATTAAGATCACCTATCATAAAACTTTTAAAACTCATTTAATAACATGGGTGAAAATATGAAAGTAATAGAATATAGAAATATAATTAAAAGGTGCTACAATTTAAGATGTATATTTATATATGTATGTGCTTATATATGCATAATATATTTACATAGCTTTGCATACATATAACTGTGTGCATGTATTTGTAAATTATGATTTGATGCTTTATATGTATATTAAGTTAACAGAGTGAGTATGTTCAATGTATCTGTATATGACAGTAAATATAGCAATGAGTGTTTATTAGTGAATGTTTGCCTGCATTATGAATGTATGCATGTCACTATCAATACCCCTAGTACTTGGAATATGCATTTAACATCTAACGTCTGCATGGGAAGCATTATTTTGTGATTATATTTTAAGAATCATGTACTTACTAATTTGCTTATAGTACTTTTCATTGCCATATTCTGAAATGTGCGGATCAAGCTTTTGTATTCATCCTACCAATGGGAGATGAAAAATGGTTGAAATGATGTAAAAGTCAGTTTAGTATAAAATAAAATTACATATTTCACTAACAAATGCAGAACATTTTGAAGAGTTAAATCTGCTCAATATTATTTTCCAATAATTACTAAAGTAACTAAGTAATTAAGGCAACAGATGTTGAGCAGATTGAGGTGCTTTAAGTGTCTTCTCCTCTAAGCTGTTCCATATAGCACAGAAGGCAACAGCTTATATAAAATATAAGCACAATAATGTATATAAATGCTGTTATATGTAAATTAATATCTCTATAGAAGTCAAATAAATATATTTCTCTCAGAGCAAGTTTATAATCACTTTGAATAGTTTCCAGTCAATTGTTGGTAAAACTCATTTTTGTATAAAAAACAATTTTATGGCCACCAGTGTCCACAGGTGTGAACCATATGTTATCCCATATAAGATATGCTAGCTTCCTGCATGCTTGTTTTCACTTGCATTTTAGTAATGAAGTGTTCCCTGTGTTTAACCTTACAGTTTTGTTGCATTGCACAGCTCTTTGGTGCATCACATCAGGTATTAGATTTCACAATTGCATTTCAAGGATGCACTGGGACAACTGTATACTGAAGTAATACCAAAAGGTCATGGGGTATTTATTTTTTGTAGGCAGTTGGTTATACCTGGTGGAAATACATCTGTAGACCCCTTAATTATGAACAGACAAGCATGGTTTGCATAAATATGTATTTCAATTTGAGTGTGTTTTTGCATGTGGTTGCCATTTTGTACATAGAATTGCAATGTAACATCATTTACTTGAGTATGGATGCTTAATCTGTATCTTATCAACTTTCAGATGATTAATGGCTCTATATAACAATATTTTAATACATTGCCTGATGTTATGTATGGCCCATGTCATTGTCTGTTTACATGTTATCAGCTTCATTCATGCTATTTATTTGGAAGTGTTTTGTATTCTACCAACAATCTTGATGCTTAACTACCTGTTTTTATTATATCTCAGGTCTTCAATTTTCTGTGGATCACCCATGGTCTATGTGTTTGTTATATTTTATATACATGATTAAAACTTTAGGCATGCCCTTGTCCGTTGCAAGAAGCAGATTGGTTATTTTACTTATTAGATATTTCTTTAATGAAACTATATATTCTTGTGAAGAACCTATATTCTGAGGGAGCCCATGTAGAAAATACCAGATAGCCCTTGCACAATGCAAAAGTTAGAAAATGTCAGAAATAAAAGACATGGCTAGCAAAGAAGTTAATGGTTTGTACTTGCATAAATGAAATGTGCATATGAAACAATATATTAGGTCAGTGACAATAATGAATCAGTTTAGGAAAGTAACACTTTAAACACCAAGATTCACAATGTCAAGTGTTGAAGTGCTTAGACTGAATAATCAAAAATCCAGTCTGACAGTGTGTAAATATTTGTGTGCACAATATAACAGGTAACACGTTACAGAACAAGATAAACTGTAGAGGAAATTCCATTACTATAACAGGTACTTCTTTGTTTATCAGAAGTATTCTGCATAGCAGTAATTGTCTAATTCATTATTATTAAAGTTATATTAGTTTTTCCAGCTTATTTTATGACATATTAAAACCAGTAATATTGTTTTAAAAAGCATTTTCATCACTATAAATGACATATTCCCCTGTGATGATCTGCTGTATGAGTATATTATATTTACACTACTTCTATAAAGGATACACATTTCACGGACCTATAATTAGGATGACCACAAGATGTCAGTAAACTGACAATACCAGGTGTCTAGGTCTGCATATTCTTTTTCTTCTTCCCACTGCATTTTTCTTTCCTTTTCTTCTTTTAGTGGTTATGCTTTAAAATTAACTAGCTTAATTTGAAATGTTCTATTATTGTGTTTCTGCTGCTTGTTTTAACATTCTAAAATTTCACTTCCTGTAAATGAGGGTTAAAGTTCAAAATGCATTTCCTGTAGCACATGCAGCTTGAACATGGAATCTAGACTGTTATAAGTTGAAAATCAGTTTAGATATGTGAAAAAAAAATCTAAAGCAATCTAAATAACACTTGCAGGAAAAGGAACTGAAAAGAAGCAGTTACTATAAAAAACAGTCAATAGCATTCCTAATTCTTTGAATAAAAGCCCAAGTAATGAACAAACACCACACAAGTTAAAGTAATGTATATAAATTATTTTCATGCTGCCAAAACCACTCAACACAACACCCACTGCATATAGATAAACCCCGGGATTCATGAAGCTTGGCGCAAGAACGGCATTAGGCTTGCGGACCGTGTGGCGTAGAGATGACGCAGTAGCACCATATGCATATTAATGAAGGCATGCTGCCGCCACATCCACGTGCATAGGAAACTTGCGCGAGTACATGGGGCATGTCCAAGCACTGCACAGAGGCGTGGACATGTCGGCTGTTTACGTGCAACCTAAAATGCTGAATAGTACAGCCTGCCTCTAATAGTAATCACACCTGTCAGTATCCGTGGATACTGAAACATATGCAAAGCATGCAAGACAGTTTTGCAAACACAAAAATAAGAAGCAAACACAAATGCACGTAGCTGAATATTGAGTCCCCATCCCTTGAACAAATGACATTTAAAACCCCGTGCCTATATTCCATTGTAATGTCGATAGTTATACCAAGTGGAAGTGAAACCATCATGCTAGCGTGCCATCAATAGCTAAGTCTAGCCCAATGGTCAGGGTTACCACCTGTCCCACATTGTGAGGGACAGTCCCCCTCTGGGCAGTTGTGTCCATACCAAAATCATTATAAATGTAAAATATCCTGCGATCGTAGGACATAATTATGCCCCACATCTTATGTAATAGTCACATATGATAGTTATTTCCATATGTAAAATACCTACATGTTACAAGAAACAGAATAAGCAAGTAAACGAAACAGAAGAAGCAGCTAAGCTGCTACAACAATAAGCTTACATTTAGGCATAAAAGAAAAGTACTATCTGTTGTACTGACCATGGGTATGTGTTGGCCTGAAAAATCTGGTGTGTCCCGAATATATCCCATCCTGGCCATATGAAAAGGTGGCAACCCTACCAATGGTCAGAGCATTCACCCAAAATCTGCCCATTCACGGTCCAAGGCATCCTTGTCAGGATGGGCCAAAGATGAACGGGTATTACCCAGGTCTACCTACCATGTCATGAAAGATAAGTACTTGCGTGTACCTATGTGTGTGATGTACAGCATGTGGAAGGTGAAAAATGCTAGGGTAGTCCTCACAACCATACAGGCACCAGAGATATGTAGTGTATGCAATGTGTTCCCTTGACCGTGCCATGGGCCATCAACCAGAGAAGGGATGGATGGAGTGTGTGGAATATGGGGGTGGGGGGACGGGTAATGTAATAATTCGCCAAGGAGAGACTGAGTTGGATGCACAATAGGTGAACTGGAGGTGTACAAGGGAGCAGTGGGTGAATCAGAAAGAAACACAAAGAACAAACATACACATCCGCAATACAACCTGACAGGCCATACTGTAGAACACAATCCCACAAACATATGAATATTAAAATGTGCGATACACATGTACAGAAACGTCGCCGGTACATACTCACATAATGGTCTGGCCTGGACTGAGCCATCCAACCACAACACACCTGGATGCATAACTGAATACCCATCATCTCCTCTACAGCACACAACCCCCCCCATTCCTGAACGTCCACCAAATTCAGCTATGCTCAGGCTGCTAGCTTGGCACAGCCATATCTGCACATAGTGGCCACTACTCATATCTAGTAGGCAGTCTCACCCTAGGCAGTCTCAGGATGGCAAACTATGTATCCCTTGCATGTATAATCCTATCACATTTTCGTAAATCCAAAAATATTTAAGTTTATTGGTCTGTTCTAACTTTTTGACATCCCTCATGGGATAAGTATCCTGTGTAATCATCAGACTTGGTGTCACGACACAATGTCCAGTCCTGTAGACATCTGGACACAAGTTGTATGTGCAGTAGTGGTTCATGAGACTGCTCAGCCTCCAGCCGGTCATGCAGAACCTAATACCTGGGATTAAAAACCTGACCGTGATGCACGGCTCCCCACATGCATTATCAAGAATATATACCTTACACATTCGCATAGCGGCAGTTGGATATAGGGTGATTAAGGCACTGAAGTAAGCAGGGTACCTCCTGCCCCACTTTGTGAGGGACAGTCCCTATTTGGGCAGGTGTGTCCTGACCAAAAATAATACAATGGCAAATGTCCTGTGATTGTAGGAAATAATTATGTGCCATATTTCATGTAACAGTTGCATAAAACAGTTATTTCTGTATGTAAAATATGTAAATTTTACAAGAAACAGAATAAGCAACTAAACTGCTACAAGAATAAGTTCTCATCTAGGAAAATAAGTAAAGTTATAAACCCTGTACTGACTGTGGGCATGTGTCAGTCTGTAAAATCTGATGTGTGTCCCAAAAATGCCCCACTTTGTCCATTAGAAAAGGTGGCAACCCTAGACATAAGTGGGTATGCAAGCAGGTAGGTGGCGATGATTAAATGGTATGTGGAATGTAAAAACATATGTAGGTGTATATGCATGTGTATGTACAGACTGATATATATGGAGAGAGATATAAAGATACACACACACACACACACACACACACACACACACACATATATATATATATATATATATATATATATATATATATATATATATATATATATATATATATATATATATATATATAGTTATGAAGAATGAACATGGTCACAATATAGCAGTCATAACGAATGTGAAGGGAAACAGCAGCGGAACCAGTCGTAATATTTATTGCTGTTATAAATCAGGATGGCCATCGGTGAGCACACCTCTGCATCCCCAACCACAGGTAGAATGCTAAAAGTGGACCGAATGATCTCCCCTTGCTAAGTCTGACTTTCAACTAGGTACAGGTAAGTCCTGGTCCCCAGTCGGACAAGCCTAAACCCGGAAGACTATATGAACACCCTGACAATCGAACACACGTATGTGCCAGGACTATAGGCTGTAGAGTTCTGAATATCCTCGGAGTGAGTCAACATGCAGCACGAGTCCAGAGCAGTAGGGAATAGGGAATGACGCATGTGTAGTAGTGTGTTTTTCCCAACAGGTAAATGGATGCCTGCTGTGTAAGTGAAGTGATGAGGCATGTGTTCAGGTAACTATGCACCATGGATATATATATAAAGGAGGCAGAACACCAATAGTGTAGTGGTTAGAGCATCCGCCTAACGAAAAGGCATTCATGGTTCAAGGTCAGCAATAACAGATATGATTTTCCTTGTGGAATTAATGTTGCTCTGCTGTAAAACCGACATTTAAACATGTAAAGGTGAACGTGTGTATCGCATGGGACTATTAACCAGTTCCTTTCAATCAAAGTGGTATTATCATAATGTATAAGGCACAAATAAGCATAAATACGCAAAAGTAAACATATGTAATGCACAGTAAGCATAGGCAAGTGCGCCTGCGCGGGTGTAAGCGGCTTCCAGCATAGGAAATGTATGTTTGTATGTACAGATGTAATAAATATATATATATATATATATATATATATATATATATATATATATATATATATATATACGCACACACACATATATGTGTGTGTATAGATATATATATATATATCTACATACATGAGAAATATATATATATATATATATATATATATATATATATAAAAAGAATGGACATTGTAACAGTAAAGCATATACAAGGGATGTGAAGGGAATCAAGAGCAATGTTGGTATTATATAGTGCTTTCAGTGTATGTCATAAAAAGCTGCCCAGGAGTGAGCAGAGCACTGCTACTCGCACCACAGACAGGGTATTACCACTGGGAGTAACATCGTTGAAATGCTAGGTCTACTTTACACACAGGCAGAATGTAGTCCCATGCTTGAACCTCCAAAAATTGGAAAGCGCAAATGGATGTATTCCATAACACCAGGAAAGGCATGTATGTGCAAATATACATGGCAGGAGACCCTGTGAATACACGAGGTGGGACAGAATGTGTGTAGGGCCCCAAAAGCTCTGGAGAGGGAAATGTGTAAAGGTGTGTCATGGCTGCGATAACAAGTGGATAATGGATGTTATGCCTGTAAATTTAACATGGGTGGGGTGGAGGAACTATGGATATGCAATTATGGATCCAGGTGTGTCAGGGTTGGATGGGCCAGTTCTAATGGACCGCCTCATGGAGGTCAGCTAGGTCGTAATAGGTATATATGCATACTCACATGCAGACAACAATATATGTTGACGTACAAATTCTGTAACACATGCATTCCATTTGTTGACATAAATAATAGGAATCATCATCATCATCATCCCCTTTTTCCCATTTACATGGAGTTGGGGTATCGTATTAACTGCTGCCAACTCTCTCGATTCAGTGCCACTATCCTGCCTTCTTCAACACTCATGCCTGATTGTCGCAGATCTTCTTTCACACAATCCATCCACCTCTTTGCTGGACACCCTCGCTTCCTCTTACCTTCTTCCTCTCTGTCCCAAATCTCCCTCACCAGATTGTCTTCTGCTTTTCTACACATGTGCCCATACCATCGTAATCTGTTTTCTTTGATCTTTTCTGCAATTGGAGCTACTTTGGCTTCTGCTCTTATGTCCTCATTTCTTCTCCTGTCCCACAGTGTGCATCCTACCACCTTTCTCAGGCACTTCATTTCCATCACCTCTAGCTTCTTCAACTGTTCTGCCTTTACTGCCCAAGTTTCTGTACCATACAGTAGCACTGGTCGCACCACTGTCTTGTACACCTTACTTTTCAGCTTCTTTGGCATTCTTCTGTCATATACTACACCTGATACTCTATGCCAGTTGGCTGCAGCCCCTCTGATTCTAGCTTTGACATCTTCATTCAGACTACCCTTCTCCTCAACCACCCCTCCCAGATACCTGAAGCTGTTTACCTGTTCCGCTATCTTCCCATCTATCTCTATTCTCAGCTTGTTCTGATTTCCACAATCTGCTGCCATTACCACTGTCTTATCTGTGCTTAGTTTCATTTTATTATATAAATTTTATTTTATTATATAAATAATAGGAATGTGCCCATACAAACATCGACAGTACATGGGATAATAGGCTGTGCAGAAGAGGGATGGGTTGAATCACACTATCACATTCCAGTTACCATCGGTAATCCCTACATGAACATATAGCGACATCTGTCCGCTGTATAACGTGCTACATACCGATTACAAGATAACTGGAGTGTGTCGGCATTATAATGAATAAGACATTAGTATGCTGGTGAATCTTATAAATACCATTACGCATGTGTAAGTGCGTATGAGCAGGGAATGTATTGACACACTGATGTACATATACATATAATCATATATATAACTAATATATATATATATATGTATATATATATATATATATATATATATATATATATATATATATACATACATATATATATATATATATATAGATATATATATATATATATATATATATATATATATATATAAAACAGCAAGATATAAATATACATGTATGAATACATATGCAGATATGCCTGTATATATTAATGTAAATAGATATATACATGTTACAGTAAATATACACATGTATATACCTAGGTTATGTTACAGCAGTTATGGGTAACATGTTTAGACCGGGCATATGTTGGTGGGAGGTCCACTCAACAAACGTCTACTTATCACGCACCCCAACTAGGCCAGTGAGACATACAGACACGCAATAAAGGTAAATACAACACTGGTTCCCAGACCACCAGCAGGAAACTACCAGTGGGAGAGATCTACAAGGTCTACACTTTAAACATGGACAGCGACGTCCCTTGTGGGACACCAAAAATGTGGTACCTTTCAACCAATGGGGGAACACCATTACGACCAGGATGTAGCTGTACACGGAACAGTAGGTTGTGCAAGCCTGATAACACATGGGTTGACACAATGTACGACATGTGTTCCGACACAGGGAGAGTGAGCAGTGTGTAGGGTTGTGTTTATATCCCACCTGCGTCCACCTGCGCCCACAGTAAGGATGAGTGCTGTAGATTAGTGGCAGGTGGGGGAACTATGGGTATGAGATTATGGGGCTAGGCGTGCATGTGTTGGCTGGCAGACATGTATTAGGACCGCCCCGTGGGTGTAAGTAATATTCCGATGTGGGTATAGCAGACGCACATACCTCCCAAACTATAAGAACACATCTAGTGGACAGTCCGTAAACCATTAGGGGAATACATAGGGACCATATCATTGAACTGTCCCTGATTACCAGGGACGTCCGTGTTTACAAATCAGAATCCTAACACAGTCTTAACTAAAACATCCTAGAACTAGTGATATTAGGAGGAAAGGTGGCGGAATACACGTAATGAATAATGACAACATATAAGAGTCATAAACTGCGTGCACCTCAGAAAATGTGTATGAATACATATGTGCTCTGTGTCCGTCAGTGTGTCAGGTTAATAGCACCAACCTTCTAAATGTGTCCCTGAGGTCATTATGCAGTGTCCCTGATTCAGTGTTTATTCTTCCCCATTCGTATGAGAGGCCTGATAGTGAGAGAAAGTGCATGTTCTGCCGTCTACCTTAGTAGATTGATAGAATAAAAGGTATGGGGTTACCACCTGTCCACCTTTGCGAGGGACACTCCCCTGTGGGCAGTTGTGTCCTGAATAATAACTGTAATTAAGGCAAATGTCCTGTGATTTAGGGCAAAGACTACCTATATTGTCTGTAGTAGTAGCATAAAACAATTATGCTCCTCTGAAACACCTACATGTTATAGGTAACAGTATAAGCAGCTATAATGCTACAAGAGTATATCCTTTTATTTAGGCGAAACAGTGAAGTACACCTCTTTCTACTGGCTGTGGGTGTGTTGCCCTGCAAAGTCTGATGTCTGTACATACAGGTCCTATAGTGTTGCCACCTTTCCAAATGGCCAGAGTGGGACATATTCTGTAGAAATGTCAGACATTCCAGGACTAAACATACCTACAGCCATGCATAGCACAGGATTACACTTATTTGCACAAATAAAAGCTTCATCTAGTTGCATGTGAATTGCTTATGCTACTTCACATAACATATAGAAGTGTCATATATAAAATAACTGTTGTATGCAATCATTAATGAAACACAGAATATAATAATGTCCTGTAATCTGGACATGTGCTATGTCTTGATTATTTTCACACTGTCCCTCTCAAAGTGGGACAGGTGTTTACCCTAAAGTCCTTCCTTGGCCAATTGAGAAGGTGGCAAACCTATAATAGGTATGCGGTAGCATGACCCATCCGATAGATGTGGCTACCACAACCCAACTACTTGTTTGTAATGCAGGGTCTCGGTTCCCATGTATCAGCCAGATGGCAGCAGAGTGTATGCGGAACACACAAATATGATTAATTCACTGGACAGGCCACTGATTCCGTACAGTTGAACACCATGCCATTGCCTAATGGGCAGCCATTCCCGATACTGTAGTCATGTAGTCCGATGTGATAGGCATTACAAGGTGGGAGCAGATTGTAAGAGCAACACACAATTATGAATTATTCACCGGACAGGCCGCTGATTCCATACATTCGAACCCCATGCAGTCGTCTAATGGGCAGCCATTCCCGATACTGTAGTCAAGAGTGGCCTTAGGTCAACTGCTGCCCTAGGCAGAGGGCACAATGGCACCCCCCACCACACCACCCAGTGCCCCCATCCTGGTCTACCGACACCAAATAAATGCTGGTAAAGTGCACCCACTAAAGTGGTGCCCTAGGCGGATGCTTAGTTGGCCTATGCATAAGGCCGGCTATGACTCTAGTCATGTAATCCGATGCGATAGGCATCACAAGGTATGTCTAAGAAGAACACACGAATATGAATGAATCTCCGGACAGGCCACTGATTCCGTACAGATGAACGCCATGCTGTCGTCTAATAGGCAGCCATTTCCGATACTGTATTCATGTATTCTGATGTAATAGGCATCACGAGGTGGGAGCACATTGTATGAGGTACACACATATGATTGTGTCACTGGACAGGCTGCAGATTCCATACAGCCGAACGCGATGCCGTTGCCTAATGGGTGGCCAGTCCCGATACTGGAGTCATGTAGTATGATGTAATAGGCATCACAATGTAATATTGTGGTCCTCGCTCACACCCAGGGGTGCGAGTGACAGATGCAAGCACCAATGCTGGTGCATTAGCAAGTGCGGGAATGAGTGGGTGTAAGCATGTTTGGCTACCAGTATGCGAGTATTGGATTGGTTAAGCAATGTAGAGGCTAATCGAGTGTAAGAGGCTGTAACCAGAAGATATCATACAGTGTGATCATTCAACAGTATAGGAATGTATCCCATCATGTAGAAGTACATGTGAGTGTTTATGTCCAGCATGTGGAAACAAAGCATTACAAATGAATGAAACGGGAAACACCAGCGATGCCTGTATTATGTAGTGGTGTTGTTCTATGTGGTCATAAGCCTCCCTCAGAGAGACAATAGTTGTACATTGGCCGTATATATCACTCTGTGCATGTAATGTACATTAACACAACAGTACCTGTCCAATCATTATGTGTGAACAGTACCTCTGCAATGTGCAACATCGTCATCATGATAAAGGTAAATGGGGTAACCATAGAGGGACTGGTAGTGTTATGTGTACAATGGGGTCATTCTCCTCACGTGTACCTGAACCATGTAGGAGTGATGTGCATACCAGGGCCATGCGCCTGAGGGACAGTGGTGAGGATAACAGTAGTATGTTATGATGCATATTACAAGGGTTTCATGTGTCCAGTGGGCATGTGTGTGTAATGGACAGCTATGTATAGGGCAGATGATGTCCTAGGAGCTGAATGGCTTTATGTGTCCATAGGTTAGGGTCAGATGTTGGGGAAGGAGTGTAGGTATGGCCGTGGAGGATAGGTAGGAGCACAGAAATGACAGCATACAGGGTTGGTATATGACACATGTGGGGGGGGACCCTGGATGGGGATGTCTCTTTGGCATTCAAAAGCCCATGGGAACAGTGGGACAGAGGTCTCCAGCCATGGGCAACTATCACTGCACTTACACAGCTGCAAAGGAGGCAGTGCTGTGGGCTGTCCAGGACAGGCAGCATCACCCTGTAAATGTGACACTCCACCCTTGAACTGGCGTATCTGGCTTCGTAACCCCTTAGGAAGCCACCTACGAAACATGTCTGGGACCGCACAACAGCAGATATGTACCTGTCTTGTCCCGCTCCCAAGGGGGACATGCTCCATCCTCAGTGGTGGAGCCACCAGAAGGTGGTGCATAGCCAACAGAGGTTGATGTTAATGGCTGGGCCCCAGATGTGCTAGTGCCCGGTGACATGGTCAGTTGAAGTGGGACAGGAGGATCTGCCAGGACCTACCAACCCATTCGGCCTATGGTGTTGTGTTTTAAACTCACATATGGCTTAGTGATAGACAACAGCATACAGGATTACCTATGACAGTATGCATAGATATCACCAGCAACCCAACAGATTGTATACATTTGCAGAGGGAGCACAACACATGCATATATACCATATGGCAACTGTACAATGTGTAGTAGACGTGTGACCGCAGCTATGAACAGTTGCCCATCATTGGCTTGTCACTGGGAACCCCACACAGTGTCATTCATACCACTGTCTCATGTGACACATGACCAGTCAGGGATGCAATGGCAGTAACATATCCCTATCATCATGTACTGTCTGCAATCCCCACACCATGCTTCTGCTGTGCGCAGAAGTGTGTTCAGTGTGTAACACAGGAGACAAATGGTTGTACACAATGACATGTTCACAGATGGCCCTACAGATAGGGTTCCCACATGAACAGAGTACTGACATGTCTGTATTTTAACATGCAGAATAGCCATTACCACACACATGTTAAACAGACAGTAGTCTCAATGCAGCATAGCTACACTTACATGCTGTAGTTGTGTGGCACATCACCCTCCTGTCATTAGGCTATTTCCCACTGTTGAAAATGATTGAGGTACATCCAGATATCATCTGCGATGCCGTGTCAGAACACCACATCCAGGTACCACTCACAGCGACTGTCATGGCCAGATAATAACATCTTTCCCAAGATAGGGTACTGTCTTTATCATGCGGATGGCTATGGGGACACCATCACAGCTGTACCACATGCAATCAGCTAGAGGAGGACTGCCATAGGTGCAGAGGCCATCACCTGACCATTTCCATCTGTTACAATACACATGCTGCTGCTGTGCAGGTGTACACCTTCACATGCACCAGAGAGTGTGTGTGCGGGACAGGCAATGTACACCAGGGAAGAGCTTGGAGACTTCACCATAATCTGCCACATGCTGAATAGTACAGGGTCAAACTCCTGACTACTCATTACTATTACATGTGCATGACGTTACTACATGTGCCACAGAGGCGCCATGTTGCAGTGCTGTAAGAACATGTGTATAGGTGAGTGAGTGCCATCTACAACAGATATTGTAGACATACATTAGGTGTGGCAGACATGTCAGTTCACGTGAACGGATGCCATTGTCACCACAACCACACTCTAATGGACATGCATTGACACCTTTGCCAGGGCGGCAAATACATAATGTAACTACTTAGTTTGCCACACCGCAGTAATGCACAGGACCACATGCATCACAGGGGATATCTGGAGGTTCAATGGGCTAGGCCATGTGAAAGTGCATGACAACTGTTGGTATGCCAACGAGGTTTATACTAGGAGTGACTGTGGTTGGGAGCATCACAACTCACACGCAGACACAGGGTGCCAGTACTGTCATGCAGGTGTTCATTGCTCCATGGGTGTGTAGTGTTTTGCTGTGCAAGATGGCTGTACAAGGCTGGGTGATGGGTAATCCTTGCCATTGTGTCACCCGACAATGGTGTGCAGTGCAGGGTTGTAGTGTCTTCAATGTCCCACACAGATGGGTACTGCAATATCTGGCCTGACATCCTGGTTACCAATGTGTAGGGCCATAGCTTTGCAATGCATGCCATGTCTGTGTTTGATAGTGCTTCACATGGACATTGCCTGGGATGTGCATGTCCCACAATACTGTACAGTGATATGTACAGGTGTACCTGGTTTGGCAGACACATGTAGTGTACACAGCCTGTTATACCCCAATATGCCAATACTGGCCTAGTATGGCGAAACCTGCTTACAGTGAGCAGGTCGGCCCTGCACCTGCATGTATATAATGGACAGGTATTCCATGGTGTTAGTGGCATGTGTCCATACAGGGCAAATGTGTACAGCATTGTCTGGCCTTAGTAGATCACATATGATGGCACCAAATATGTTGCAGCCATACAGTGTGGAACATAGTGAAGGCACAATGTCCACATATATGTGCCAATTGTACCACTGTACAGGGTGCCATGTCCTCTGCAGGCCACTGTGATCACACCATGCCTACTATCTGTCCTCAATGTGCATGTTACTAGCAACATAGTGGGATATCCTAGGCAAGGTTGTATGTGCATGGCACATGGGTGCGGGACATATACCGGGTACTACTAGGGCTGCATACTTAGTTCACCAGCCCTTTTGCCAGATGTATGGGTATGGCTTGCCAACTCAGTGCCATGGCGGACTGACAGCTGTACTCCTCGTGAAGTGGCCAATGTGTCATAAGACGTATACTATATAGGAAAACTACAAAACCCGCTCCCAAACATGTCCAATGGTAAGACAATCATGGCCACCTCAACACAGGCTCTGACAGACAAACACACACTTGCCATGTCCTGTATACAATCCCCTACCATATCACACTGCAGCAACATGTGTTTAGGGCATGCCTTACAGCAAATACTACAAAGCACTGTACTTGTCTCATGCAGGCAGACACACACACTTGGCATGTCTGGGATTCGAACACCAATCTAACTACTTTACTACACTACAGCATTACACAGTTACAGAAAGTGCTACTGAGATTACTGGGACACAGCACTCCCAGAGGTGTATTTGTAGATGGGTGACATCATCGGCCTTGCTAACGGTGAGTATAAGAAATGTATGGAGTGTGAGCAGTATAAAGGTATTACTCAGTCCTCAGACAAATGGGGAGACACACATACACACACACCAAGTGTGGGACTAGAACACCAACCTAACTACTTTATTACACTACAGCATTACGCAGTTACAGAACACGCTACTGAGATTACTGGGACACAGCACTCCCAGAGGTGTATTTGTAGATGGGTGACATCATTGGCTTTGCTAACAGTGGGTATAAGAAATGTATGCAGTGTGAGCAGAATAAAGGTATTACCCAGTCCTCAGGCAAACGGGGAGACACACACACACATGGCAAGTGTGGGACTAGAACACCAACCTACTACTTTATTACACTACAGCATTACGCAGTTACAGAATGCGCTACCGAGATTACTGGGACACAGCATTCCCAGAGGTGTATTTGTAGATGGGTGACATCATCAGCCTTGCTAACTGTGGGTATAAGAAATGTATGCAGTGTGAGCAGAATAAAGGTATTACCCAGTCCTCAGGCAAATGGGGAGACACACACACACACACACACACGGCAAGTGTTGGACTAGAACACCGGCCTAACTACTTTATTACACTACAGCATTGCGCAGTTACAGAATGCGCTACCGAGATTACTGGGACACAGCACTCTCAGAGGTGTATTTGTACATGGGTGACATCATCGGCCTTGCTAACATTGGGTATAAGAAATGTATGGAGTGTGAGCAGTATAAAGGTATTACGCAGTCTTCAGGCAAGCGGGGAGGCACACATACATGCCAAGTGTGGTATTAGAACACCGACTACCTACTTTATTACACTACAGCATTATGCAGTTACAGAACGCACTACCGAGATTACTGGCCACAGCACTCCCAGAGGTGTATTTGTAGATGGGTGACATCATTGGCCCTGCTAACAGTGGGTATGAGAAATGTATGGAGTGTGAGCAGAATAAAGGTATTACTCAGTCCTCAGACAAATGGGGAGACACACATATACACAATCACACACACACACACACACACACACACACACACACACACACACACACACACACGCGCCAAGTGTGGGACTAGAACACTGACCTAACTACTTTATTACCCTACATCATTACGCAGTTACAGAATGTGCTACTGAGATTACTGGGACACAGCACTCCCAGAGGTGTATTTGTAGATGGGTGACATCATCGGCCTTGCTAATGGTGCGTATAAGAAATGTTTGGAGTGTGAGCAGTATAAAGGTATTACTCAGTCCTCAGGGAGGCACACAGACAAACACACACTTACACACGGCAAGTGTGGGAGTTGAACACTGACCTAACTACTTTATTACACTACAGCATTACGCAGTTACAGAATGCGCTACCGAGATTACTGGGGCACAATCCACCCAGAGGTGTATTTGTAGATGGGTGACATCATCGGCCTTGCTAACAGTGGGTATAAGAAATGTATGGAATGTGGCCAGTCTAAAAGTAATTTAGAGTCCACTGGCAAATGGGGACAGACATACACGCACACGCCAGTGTTGGGTACGGAACACCTGCCTATTTACAGATTACTATTACAATACTACATATATATATGAATCGTGCCACACAGACTACACATGTCAAGGCTGTCATTATGACTGTCTGGTAATGTGGACATCAACAGGGATGCTGGAAGTTAAGATGTACATACCTGTGAACGTGTGTTTAAAGTATTACTCCATCCTGACCTGGAGTATGCCCCTCTGTGGAATGGATGACTACTACCACTATACAGGGTTACAATGGCCATGCCCATACACAGAGGCACAAAACCAACACAAGGTGTCACTGGGCATGCTCACACAGTAGCACAGGGCTTTTCCAATTGCAATGCGTCCATCTACACAAGGATATACTGGGCATGATCATACACTTAGTAGCACAGGGGGCATGCTCACACACTTAGTAGCACAGGGCTGGTCGGAATGCACTACTATGTGTCCATCTACACAAGGATATACTGGGCATGCTCATACTCCTAGTAGCACAGGGCTGACTGGGATGCACTCTGATACTAAACACAGAGGGCCACAGTGGCCATGCTATTACAGGTAGACATAAATAACACATTGTAATGAGCTCTGGTGTTGGTAGTTGTTATTGTTAGCGGGAACGCTGCTCTACATATATTTGACACCAGTCTTTAACAAATCAGCTGTCATTCTGGGATGACATGGCTGACAGTAGGCAGCCCTTTGTCACATATCACATGCATCTATGATACAAGGGAGTGTGGATATTACCCAAGTCGCATCCACCCACACAGTGCCATTCCAAAGCAAATGTCCTAAACACAGGTTAACTCCCATACACCTACAGGACAACTGCATTGTTTTCTTATGCTAACCAGTGCTAGATGTGTAGCATCCATATTCACAGCTGGCCAGTATAGATCCAACAATGGGGAGTACTGACATCTGTGCAGTGAGGAACACCTGGCTGATGTCTCTGTATTGCACAATATCACTACCACCACATACCTCAGAACCTAGCACTACCACCATATACCTCAGAACCAGACATGTGGGCCATAACACAGGTACGGACCGCTCCAGGTGGTGTACCCACATACATAAAGGCTACTCACATGTACTGACCAGTCCCCCCATGAAAGGCATCACAAATGAGCCATGTACAGGACACAGTGTCACATGCTGCATTCTAGGATGTAAACTGCAGACACCACCACGTCCTCGGACCACCACCATGCAACCATACATGTATGACAGACGAGTATGCCACCATGTGACCCTTGACCTGTGTACTGTACTAAGCTCTACATCAACTGTAGACAGTACACATGTACTGACACAGTTGCATCATGTGTTATGCAATGCAATGATACCACTGTCTGTGACCAGGTCAGCTGTACATATACCAAGGGCCCTAAGTACTGTCCACCATTAGCAGATGTCTGTTGCTGTACACCAGTACACACCCTCATGTATGGATATGACATACATGTACCTGCCCTAGGTATGTACATGCCACACACACAACATACCTATAAATAGCATAGCTGTTGTAGTCCTTTGTGCAAACAGGTGGCTGCAGCCATTACACACATGCACATGGAATGTAGGTTCATGGCTGCTGAATGCTAACAGTACATAAGGTGTGATATCAATGTTGACACAGGTAACATCCCCTCTGTACTGGTCACCCATCATATCATACAACAGTCCATGTGTCATGTATGTTATTACACATATCCGCCAATTGCAATGCCTACAAACATGACCAAATGTCAGGATTGTAGGACCTACATACCTGTACATGTAGTGTTGTGCGTTGAGATAAAATGCGTGTGCAGTTGCTGATGTATGCAGGTGGCATGTATCCTAGTACATCATGCAGCTGCAATGCAGCCTCAACATTGCCAACTGTATATGGTGATATGCTGAATGTACAGAAAGATGTACCACAAGTATGGACAGATGTGTTGAAATAACTAAGTGGCGGGGCATCTTTGCAGATGGATGTTTGTGGTGGACAGCTCACAAGTGTGTCACAAGCAGTCCTACAATACCCTTTGTAACCGGTAAGCAATGGTTTCATTAATTGAAGGACATAACACACAAATTAGACAGCAGTCAGGGTGATAGCGAAGGTAAATCACTTGACACCTGTTAATAGATATGATGTTCCTAGTCCATATATCAGCACTGTTGTCACAGGAAGCGTCAGTACAGTTTGTAACGTGTGCAATACTGCTGTACGTCTGACATACATAACATGAGCTAGGCAGGTCTAAGATTTACAGTAGTGGCATGTGTAGTTGCGTGTGTGTCCATATTTGCCACGTATTATGGGGAATGCATCTCAATTGTTAGTCACTCTCCTGTACACTAGTGTACACATCTGTGCAGACTGCAATGTATAAAGCAGACATAGGCAGGGGCATGTATCTCACACGTGAGGTATCTGTATGTGCTTGACATAGGTGTATTAATTACTGAATGCCACAGTGTGTGGATGTAGGGCTGACTGGTCCCTGGGGTGAGGATGTATGTTACCATACTGAACTGATAGGACCCCGCCCACCATCCAGGCGATGCATTCAACTATCCGTGTTGATGTCCCCGATCTTAGGTCGTACTGACTACCTGTACATGTGTATTCTCTGTGGCGCGTCATGTAGGTGCACAGTACTGTAATGATGATTTGCACATAGGCAGGGGTCCTCATCCCAACAGTAGCAACTGTGTGCGAGTGTGTGTTACTGTGTCGGTGAAGCTGTGTGTGTGTGTGTGTGTGTGTGTGTGTGTGTGTGTGTGTGTGTGTGTGTGTGTGTGTGTTACAGTGTCACTGAATACATGTGTGTCAATACCTGAGTGTGTGGGTGCAGTTGTGTGTTGGCATCCTGTCATGGAAATGTGTATTACTGATTCCCATTGAGGCATCGCACTTCCCACTGGTATCTACCTACCCTTGTAATCAGCTAGACCACTCTCTTACCTCACCACTCCATGTAACTGTACCTGTGATGTCACCCTTTATGGATGTCACATCTGTGGCCACAGTAGCTTAATACACAGCTATCATGCTCTTGGAATGGTAGATGTGTTTGTAACGTGGGACATTCTCACTGGTATGTGGCAGCTACACGGTGCATGTTGGTATATTCATACATACCTGTGAGTAGTCCACACTGACATATGGGACACTTAACTGCAAACACTGACATCCACCGGCACGTGCAATTAGACCTGAAGAAGGACAGCAGAACAACATGACCAACATGCATTTACTGTTGTTACATAAGACACATACTGTTAACAGTAGTGTACACCTGTACTACATGTTATATTTGCTGACTGACAACAGTCCTCAACATTTGTAAACTACACATATCATCCTAGTCTGTTCACCCTGTGCATCAGACCATATGAGCATGTCCCTGCACCGATGGTGTGGATGTCAGGGATGCAGCACAGGCATCATCATATGCACAGGGTGTTAATGTTTGCCAGTGGCCTAGGCTGCACCATTGTATGACATCATGTGTGTGTGTTTGGGCCTTTGATCTAATTGGGCGTGTGTGGATGTTATGCATGTGTGTGTTGCAGTGCCCTACATATGTGTCCAGTGTGTGCGTGTATGTCTGCACACAGTTCTCCCATATGTCTGGCCTACACAGGGGTATTATTGACAGCTGCAGACTGTACAAGTGAGGTATTACAGTTCACGGTGTCTGGCCACGGACATGTGACCTGTGCCTGCCAGGGGTTGCACGGGCACTACCAGACAGAGGTGCAGGTTGGGTACTGTCTGATGTCACTAGTCCACTGAAACTGTGTCCCTGACCATCCCGGGCCACGTACACATGGCCTGCTGTGTCGTGGTGTGGACAGCACAGCACCAGATGCACTGCTGCTGCTACCGCCACTATGGGAGCGGGTATGTGAGTTAGCTCATACACGTAGACCTGACACAGGTGATGTAGCAGGCCTATGTCCACGTGCCCAACGCCTCATTCCTATCAGATGTTCCAACACAGACAGCTCACGCTCGTGAATTTTCATGCCGTGGTCAAGGACTCCAACCATGTCACCCACCTGTCTATCCAAAGCATCAGCAATCTGCTGTTGAGCATTTACCATTGCCTGGATGCTGTTGTTTAAAGAACAGACAGCAGCCCTCTGTAGCCTCTGATCTTCTCTGTTGCACCATTCAGCACGTGCCTGTGCCTCCATTACAGCCTGAAACATGCGTCTGGTGACACCAGCTGCTGTGCTCTGTCATGCAGGAGCATGTTGGCCAGAGGTCCTCCTATGAGCACCACTGGCCACGTGCCTGTGTGGGGCACCACCAGTAGTTTAGCTGACACCATGGTGTGCAGGCACACCTTCTATAGCCCCCACACTTTCCTGTTCCAAGCTACCACGCGCCAACTGTCCTTCCTCTATGGCCACTGGTGATGGGGCATGTGCAGGTATGGGATCTGTGTGTGGGGATGAGGTGGATATAGATGGAATGGCAACCAATGGCACAGTTTCAGCCCCTGACAACTCTGCCTGTGACCAATCATACAGTCATCATCACTGCTAGAGTCTGTGAGGACACTAACATCTGATGTACCACAGGAGGGCAATGCACCTACTTCACCTGTGAGGGCAGACAAGAACTGTACATTACAATCTATGCAATAGACACACACACACGCATGTGATATGACAGAAGGCATGCAACATGCATGTGATACGGCAGATGGCATGCAGCGCAGACAATAATAGTGGTAGTTATCATACATCCCTAGGTTGCACACAGCATGCATGTGTGATAGCAGATGGCATGCAAATTACACAATCACAGTAGTGGTTATCATACATCCCTGTGTTACACCATGTGGACCAGCAAAGGTTAACAGTACACCTGCCTGATGCGTGGCATATGACCTTGATAATCACATGTAGTATGACATGTGATCTGCTGACGTGTGCAATGACATGCATACATGTTTAACACAATGGTATCCTGTTGAATATACAGTGGGGCAATGGTGTACCAATTCAGTGTTGTCTGTCCACCCTACAGATATACTGCAAATTTAGCTGATGTGCATGGCCATTGCAGGGAATCATTAGGAGTCTCTAGTGCTATACAGTGTGAGTTACAGACAGGGTACATAGCCATGACTGTGTTCAGATACAATACATATATACTGTGGAATGTGACCCATGTCACTGAGGTGTATGCACTCTAAACCATGATGTGCAAGTTGTGACACAGGTCACTGATGGGTACACGGATGACACCCCTGCACATCTGCAACCATATTGCTGCAGCCTGGCAACTATGGGCTGACATGGCGAACACATTGGTGCACCATGTCCCACATGACATCTGTGTACCACACACAAACACACAAGGAGCTAGTATGGCATTTATGTCCATCACCAGCAACAGGAATGTACTGTATCTGTGGCCTGATGTGGATACTGTACAGGTAACTGCTGTCATGTTGCAACACCCTCAAGATGTTCAACACATCCTATGTGGTGGATTGATGTTACACCTACACAAGATGTGCACAGGCCTGTAGGATGTCTAGCGTTCCACATCTACATTTTGACCATTATACAAAGGCCATGGCCGAACCATGAGTAGCCATTGTACAACAGAGTGTACACACAAGCACAACACTTCTAGCGTGTGTGTTGCTTCATGTCTCTGGCCATCTTCCATGGCCATGTGTGTACATGTGTTGTCCAAATTATAGTGATGGGCATCTATTTCACATGTCTGTGTTGTCCCATATGACATATATGCGCCACTGACAACAGGGTTATGCAGATAAAAGGTGGTATGTGGGATATGCTTTCAGGTTAGGTAGGCAGTGTAGCAGCCAGGCCAATAGATGTCATGGACATGTCAAGATAACACATCACATTGTGTGACATTCATAGCAGGGCTATGATCCACACAGATGAAACCTGTGTGCTGGCCATACTCCAGCCCACTGTGTAGTACTGTTTGTATTCACCACGTGTAGATCAGATCTGTTGTACATTCTTAAAGTGAACAGCACCTCCACCATTGTATGCACAGCTGTCAACACATCTGACAATAAAGTTTGTGAGGATTCATGTCTGTGAGATGAGTCACATAGTTTGCAAGTGTGACACATGGATAGTCATTGCGATACATTGCAAGTCCGACCTGTATATTGTGACAGGACCATACATTATGTGTACATGTTGTGAATGGCCACATGGCAGATAGATTTGTGCATTACGGTTCCTGATAAATAATAACACTCTCACCTGCAATGGGCTACTGTTGCTGCGGAATGCCAGAGGTACCTAAATAAGAGTAACACAGCAGTATGAGCATAATCCACCCCTGTATAAAGGCTACAGGGAGCAATGTGCATAACACATACACCAGTACATTAGACTGTACTATGGTGTATGCACATGTGTGCATACACAGAGTAGCATACTATAGTATGCGGCATGTGTGTATACATGCCTTGCATATGATGTTACATTACATATTGTACAGTGACACATGCAGCTGTATGGAATATAGTTGTCATAAGTGCAGTACTGACTTACCAGGCAACTCCAGGCTCAGTGGTTGAGAGACACCCACCTCCACAATATTGGCTAAGGCTTGTGGATGTGGTTCTGCAGGTGTTCACAGGTTGGTCAGTAGCTCCTCGGTACGTGTGAGTGGGGGCTGGGTTGGTGGTCCACCACCTGTTGCACCTTGTTCCCTGACAATTGCATTTGCATGCAGTTTTGCCCATCTAATGAGGTCTGTACAGTGTCTGCGCACCTGATGGTATGTGCGGTTGTGGCCACACACATCATTAAGCCTCCTGCAACGTTCCATCCACAGGGCATCCTGCTGCTGTGCATCCCTGTGGCACATGGCTGAACAGGATGTCATGATTATCGAGTAAGTATGGGATGAGGGCCTCATCCTCCAAGCGTGTAAAGGGGGAAGCCTTGCACGCGGCATACCTGGAAGACATAATGATGGATACAGGTCACAGTACCTCAGAGACATACAGAGCTACAGCTGAACATACATGTGTATCGCATTACTTCAGTTTAAATAGTTGTATTTGCAAACCTACATGACACTGATGTGTTTGTGTCACACACGTGACACTCAATATTGAGTGGATATTATCACCATGTGTGTGTGTGTGTGTGTGTGTGTGTGTGTGTGTCACTGGATTACATTGCTCATACTCCATGTGGTTGCTGTCTTGATGTGGGCATATCTGTTTGCCTGTACTGGTGTTCCTACCTATCAGCACATGCCTGGATGTGTCCACATTAATGCAGTCGACCTTGATGCAGTGTATATGTCACATATAAGGACTTACACTGCCTTAACATATATGACCTGTGACCCTGCAGACATGCTCACATAAGGTTTTACATGTATGTGTTCTGCCATATATATCTACACGGCACTGTACATCGATTCAACATCCTTCCATGTATCACCTGTGTTGCACATGTGATACACATGGGATACTGGCTAGCCAGATGGTATTTGCAGGGATGGATGTCAACTATGGCATGTACAGTCAAAGATAACTAGTGGGTTATATGCTATGGGCCATGTATGCATCTAGGATGAAAGGTTACCTGGCAGCAGCCAACAGGTGGGTCTGTGGGGCCAGGTGGAGCACTGCCACATTACTGATCCACAGGGTTAATGATACATATACCATGCGTTACCATGCAGTCATCACATCATGTCTGAGAGGGGGAGTGATGTGCAGCTTTGACGGATAGGAATGCATAGTATGGCAGGACTATGTCAAGTGTATGGGACAAGGATCTGTCCAGCATGTGGTAGGTGGATGTCCATGAAGTATGTGTTCGAGATCAGGATGAGTATGTGTAGCATGTCCGACATCACTGGGTTGGACATGGATTTATTCAGGGTATGCATCATGCTACATAGTGGAGATGGGGAATGAGAAGGCTGGTGTAGGCCATCTGCACATGGCCAACACCCCTTAAAGGAAATATGTGATCTGATATGGGTCACTTGAGTGATCTGTATGGCTGGACAATGATTTCTATATTCATGAATGGCACCCTATTATTATTAGGGTTGCCACATATAACTCCCTGACAGGTGTGGTGATGCAGCTATCACAGGAAAGACAACTGCTCAGCTGCATCCCTCACACACGTGTCCTTTATGATGACCACTGCCTAGGTGGTAGTTCATGGGTACAGGGTTATTAACATAGGGGTGACAATGTGAGTCAGCTATTGCTCCTAGGTCATAGTCATTCGCATACTTCAATAGGCAGACGCCTTCTGTTTGTCTGTGAGGTATGAACTACAGTGAGGGGGAATATAATTAATTAATCCTGACATAATGTAGCTGCCACTGATGTGATGATCACGTATTATTCAGACACCTTCTGTAGTGTTGTTTCTGCCAGCAGTCCTGTTGCTAAACACTCCTGTGACATAGGAATGTACATCTAGTATACCAAGTGTAGGTGGTACACAGTATGGGTGATGATGTCCTATGACCTGGCAAGGTTATGATATGCAGTGTGACATCAACCATACTGTCATCTACATCTGTACTGCTGGCATCATTTAAGTGATCAAGGTTCATGGATTTCCAGACCAGACTCAGCAGGATAGTAATGCAGTACTTCCCATTATCAGTGGTGTCTCCCTCTTTGTTGGGTTGTGATACCTGTTGGTGTGCACCATTCAGTGTGTACACAACCTGACATGGAGCTATGTTTTACATGATGTGTACATGGAGAGCATCTTGTTTTGCCATATGTGTATGATACAACCTGTGATGTGGGCAGGTCCCATGCAGACTGAGTGCAGCTTGTACCTGCATAGTTGTGGGTACAGGGGCCCTGTGGTGTATATGGATATATGCTTGTGTACCTGTAGGGAGGAGGGGACCATGTTTTTATATTATCCAAGACCCTATCTGGATTGCTTATTCATGCTATGCACTTGTTCAGGACTTGTAAACAGTACGCAAGCTAATGATTACTATAGCACTCAATCTTCCACATCACCTACAGGTAAGGGTGAACAGGTTTTCTACATACTTTTCTCACTTGCGTAGAGTAATGTAGCTGTTGTACTCACTTTCCTCACTTATCTAGGTTAATGTAGTTCTATATTCAGGTATGTCCAAGAGTCAACTGCCAGTGTTCTCACCTGTCTATCTGATGAACCTGGACATCTTGAGGCAATGTACACATTGCCTCATGTACGCAGACAAGCCTCTCCACCTACCACCCAACACTACAACCTGTGAGAGATACACTCATCTAGCCAAACTGGAGGTAAAGGTCTCTCCAACCAAGCCTGACCCTGACTGTCGTGTGGAGAAGGTACACAGTCACACAACACCACACTCATCACATAAGCCTCACTGTATCTACCCCACCATTAACTGGGAAAACTACTCGTGTACCAACACATTAGCTCAATGGTTTCTGGAATTCATAAACACCAATGCCCTGACTCAACATATCCACACACCCACCAGGGGCAACAATATCCTAGACCTAGTCATTACCAACATGAGTGACTGGTGCTCCACACGTGAAGCCAACTCCTCGTTGGTCTGATCAGACCATGTGCTGAACACCGTTGATATCCACATCCCGCACCTACCCCCCATTAAGTGAACCACAGTATAATATGTCTACAAGGCCAACTACATGCTTCTTTAGGCAGACGTGGTGGACGTCATGACACCCATGCAGATGGACAGTACTGTTACAACTGCTGAATCCTACACAAATGCATTCTATAAGCACTTAGAGGAGTGCATGGCTTGTGCTATCCCAAACAGATCCAGGATGCTATACTCATAATTAACTAAACCAATCTGGTGGTCCCCTGGCATAAACATATTGTACTACAGGAGGAAGACACTGTTGCAAATGAGAGTACAATACCATGGGTGGAGGAGATCCCTGGCCAGCCTCAATAAGAAGGTGATATCCCTTATATGATCCTCCAAAGCTAGCTATGAAAATTTTAACTCAACTAATACCAACAACAATCATAGAGCCTCGATGTCAACAACCAGATCTGCTCTGAGTTACAGCACAAAGGCACGAACATTACAGAAACAATGGATATTGGCAACATCTTGGCAGATCCCTCTCAAAGCTGCACACTCTGAAGGCAATATCACAGCATCCATGGGACTGGACAACATCCCAGGCTGCGTTTTACACAAACTTCGGATCGTACTGTCTCCTCACCTATGCACCATGTTCAATAATAGCCTCACATCGGGCATAGTGCCTCCTGAATGGTGCACAGCAAGTTAGCAACAGTTATCCCACTCCACAAAGTTGGCGCCACAACGGACCACGGGACCTTCTTCCCTATAGGCCCGACTAGCCTGGTCTGCAAGGCTATGGTGCACATGATGGATCACTGTCAGAGACATTGGGTACCTCCCAACCTTTGACCCCTCCCTGTTTGGCATTGTTAAGGTTGGACCATGCCTCCTAAACCTGGTGGGCTTCTTAGAGACAGTTGCCAAGGCATTAGATGAGGGTAAGGAGGTCCACACAGCCTACCTAGATCTCTCATAGGCTTTCAACACCATTCCTGCTCCTTCTGGTATTATCAACATACCCATATGCCTGAACATTAACCCCTACATCATGTGATGTTTGCAAAGTGGCTCATGGACAGAACACACACACAGTAGGAGTTGCATACCCTAGGTCCGACTGTATACCAGTTACAACTGCCGTCCCCCAGGACTCAGTCCTAGGACCCCTCATGTTCGGTATATACTTCTCTGACATACAGACAAGCACAGGAGGGCTTTGGCTGAAAAGGTTTGCAGGATGACTGCAAACTAGGGGACATAATTGTTTCCCCAGCTGTTACAGACACCCTCTGGAAGGGTCGCACTGAGATGGATACCTGGTGTTAATATCATGGCGTCAAGCTGAATGCCTAAAAGTGCATAGTCATCCCCTTTGGATATAACTAATTACCTGCAGACTACCACATATGTGCTAGTCCCCTACATACAAAAAAGGTAATATGGGATCCAGAAACACCAGTAGATAGCAATCTCTCCTTCAATACCCATAATGACAAAGTGGTTAGAATATCCTTCTACATGGCCCCCCTAATCTGTAATGGGTTCGCATCCAGATCAGAGGGGCTATTGTGACTCTACACATGTCATATCAGACCCATTAAAGGATACAACACCCCATTTGGGATATACCTTACAAGACAACTGCAACAGCTTGGAGGATCACACCAGTACCACACCAAGAGGATTACTGACCTCAAACATATGACCTATGCAGCCCAACCTATGAAACTCCAGCTGTACTCAGTTGCATACAGCATACTCACAGGTGATCTCTGCTTGACATACAAGGCCCATGTCCAACCCTGTATTGCTGGATATGCTCCACCTAAATAGAAGCCCCTGAGAGCCACATGCTCTAGGGATATACACCTAACCACAATGATGAGTTGGACATGCTGAACGGATAGATTCCTGACCCTATGCTTTGGAACGTGATTCCAATGTAAATCAGGCAGTGCCCCTCACAAGCACTCTTCAAGGGAAACCTTGCCATGTAGATGGGAGTCAGACATGTTCCCGGGGATAACTGTAGTGGCTCTGCTGGACGGGGGCACAGGGAACTATTGGCTCTGCCATTCAGAGGCACAGGGAACCAACCTATGGGGGTGGCGAAAGACAACACATGCTAGCTAGGCTTACAAATACCCTTGGTAAGACAGCCTAGTGCCTACCTTTGCACATATTACATGTCTAATGTGCATGGATAGTTAAATAGCTCTTCCATTTTACTTTCCTATCATGCTGATAAACTGTCGGCTCACTAAAAGACATATGTATCCTGTTATTGTGTACAGCTGTTATACTTCAGAACAGTGCTACTTATGCAGAGTTTGTTTGTACCTGATACTTCTGCAGATGTATCAGGTACAAACAAACCCTGCATAAGTCTGGCAAGGATGTTTGGCCAGCTGAAGGCCGTATGGCATTGCATGAACTGTTATGTGGTGTACAGTGTACTCACCAGACATCCTTGATTTGGTGTACAAGTGTAGCATACTGTGCTGTTACTCACTAATTGCTAACACATCCCAGTGTACAGACAACCCTCTGAAACGGGATTAGTGCAAACAAGCCCTATTACATCAGCAGCTGTTCCATTGTATAACAGCCGCTATTTCACTTAGGGCCATGTTAGTGTGTCTCTAACAAGGTATGTTAAGGCTTCTGCAGATGTCGTACAGTGTGTGAATGATTTTTGATGTTATAACACTTTGTATAGTAATATGTTTGGGTGTGGGAGTGATGTTGGTGGGTGTGCTTAGCAAATGCAGGGTGTGTAGGAACTGTTTTTATACATAATCGCTATGTGCGTGAGGGTTCCTTCCCTATTTGAACACCTATCCTTTTGTGGACTAATACAATGGTATTTGCAGGCTGATTCATTAAGACACTGTTATGTGGTTCCTGTATAGCATGCAGGTGATGTTAGTCCTTTAATCCCTTCGGTAATACTTCTGAATGTAATAATGTGTTGCTATATGCTAGCTGTGTATTTCTGTCATAGGTATTTGCAGTCATCATAGTTGTGTTGGTGACTGACCCTCTTTGGCTAGGATTGACACCTTTTCATATGTCCATAGTGGGTCCTTTTGGGACACACATCTGATTTTACAGGTTGACACAAACCCACGGTCAGTACAAGGGATAGAACTTTCCTTTCTTGCCTAATTATAAGCTTATTCTTGTAGCAGTTTAGTAGCTTATTCTGTTTCCTGTACCATGTAGGTACTTTAGATACAGAAATAACTATTGTATGCAACTATTACAGCACATATGGTACATAATTATGTCCTATAATCCCAGGACATTTGCCATGTTTAATATATTTTGTCAGGACACAACCACCCAAAGCGGGAGTGTCCCTCGCAAAGTGGGACAGGTGGTAACACTATCAGTGGCTCATGTCCATAGCACATATTTGTAATGGTGTATAGGCATATACTCTCCATATCCTTTGTTCCTAAAGGTTGGTAGTGGCAGAATGTGTGATTGCTATGGTCTATGTTATACACATATGTGAACACTTCAACCGCTGTATATGGGAGACCTACAGAATTCTGAAACCACAGTGTTCCGACGCACACAGTCCCAGGAACAAACTCCCATACCCCACATTACTGACATCGACAGTAACTCACGAAGGTAACACGAACATGGAACACACACATGCACACACAGACACACTGCTTCCCAACACATCCAAACAAACCATCCTACACTATGTATGAGCAGGTGGCCAAGCCCCCTACACATCCCATGTAGGTGTCTGCACCCCACACACCACCCACTACTTTAATATTCTACATCCTAGGTCGTGCAAACAGACGCACAAAGCTAACCCACAACCACACATTACAGTCCCCCAACAACACACACCACACAGAACACACACTTACACACATTACAGCCCTAAGAAACACACATACATACAGTAACCTACCCAAACTGCAACACCAGAAGCACTGACTAACTGTCCATTAACATCGTGAGATTACACCTCGCGCATCTGGTGTTTCGGATCTTAAGCCTAGGGATTACATACGTTGGTATGTAAAGCAGTTGGTATGTGGTAGGTATCCCATTTATATGTACCTCTATGGTTATGTAGATGTTGTTAACCTATATCTACACATATATGTATATCCCCATATATCGGCATATCTCTCTCTCTCTCTCTCTCTCTCTCTCTATATATATATGATTGTGTATATATATATATATATATATATATATATATATATATATATATATATATATATATAAAACATACACCTTTCATTGTGTACATGCCGGTTTGTCCTATTTCAACACATTCCTACCTTTTGTGCTTTATCCTGTCAGTATACATGGCTGCCATTGGTACATCTCAGGTAGCTTAGTGGTATGTTATTGTGATGAATGTGTACATGGTTGCATGTTCTAATCTTGGCAGTGATATCTTACCTCTCAGAGCAGGCACTGGTAGTGCAAGGGTGATGAACGCACATTTCATCAGTTGTGTGTTCCACATGTTTATTATTTTGTGGAGAACTACCTATATATGCAAGCTGTGTTTAAGGTATACTATGTAACATGTAAACATCTGAGAAGATTCCTGTCAGGGATACTCCCCATTATTTGGAACTACATCCCTGATTACATTATACAAACCCCTCACTAACACTCTGGAGAATCCTTGCAGAGTGGGTGGTGAACAGTAGCTACACCCCAGGGATCCCGCAAGTGGCTCTGCTCCACAGAGGGACAGTTAGTTGATCGATGGGGTGGCGACAGTAGACATGTTTTGCCTATGCTTATGATTGGCCTCGGCAGTTAGGTATGTACCTACCTATGTATCTATGAACCTGAACATACAGTATGGACACATGCTGATAGCTTAATATACTGTTCAGGTATTGACTTACCTTGAGCCAATGGTGGTTGTGTGTACAATACTTGTGGGCTACCTATGTAGGATGCACACAGTAGACCACCTATACATGACAATTTACAGGTGGTCATGTGTGCGTTTGTGTGTGCCATCCATGTTTGCTGTGTGTGCAGGTGGAGAAGGGTGTCAGTCCATGAGTGCCTACACTGTCAGTGTGTGTGCTATACATTCCCTCTTTGCCAAGGCATAGGCATACTGGGTACACCTCTGTCTGCCTACTGGGGCTAGCACAAGGTGTTCATGGTCTGAGCCTCCCTGTGCCTGTGGGTCCCTTGGCAATGGTGGTGGGCTGTGAGGGCCTTCACCATTCTGTCCCTGCTGCAGCTGTTTCCACAGGATCATATTGTGTAGCATGGCACATACTATGAAGATGTGGGCACACATTCCTGGAGAGTACTGCAAGGCTCCACCAGATATGTCCAAGCAACGGAACCATGATTTCAGCATCCCAAACACATGCTCTATGATGATTCTGGTTTCTGCATGTGCCTCATTATGGCGTTCTTGCATGGCTGTGTGTGCATTTCTGATGGGTGTCATCATCCACGGTTCCAGTGCATAGAAAGCATCCCCCACCAGGTGGCCATATGGGATGTCCCCCCTGGCAAATACCTGATACAGCTGTGAGGCATGCCAGATGTGGGAGTCATGATAGCTTCCAGGACTGCCGGCACACACACATCCATGATAATGCCCTATTGCACACGACCTGGCAGTTGATGGAGGGGAATCCCTTGCGGTTTATGTAGAGCCTACCCTGCTCACTGGGTGGTGACTTTATGTGTATGTGCATGCAGTTTATTGCACCCAGTACCTCCGGGTAGTCCGCCACATGGTGGTAGAGACGCATATTGCTGGCCAACTTCTCCTGCGTTTGGGGGAAGTGTATGTGCTCATTGGCTTGTGGTAACATGGCATCCAGGAGCTGGTGGAGTACCCTGGATGCTGATGCCTGTGAGATCCCCATGATATCCCCAGTTGGCCTTTGGAAGGTACCTGTGGCTAGTATTCTCAAGCTTACACATACCTTCGTGTCCAATGGGATGGGTTCCCCTCTGTTACTTCTGGCTCTGAGGCATGGCTGGCACAGCTCAACAAGTTGCTGTATGATGTCCCTGTCTACCCTGTAATGCTCTATCTCCAGATCATGTAGCCCCTGGTAGGTTACCCTGGGTCTGAACACTTGTCTCCTCCGGTGCCTGAGATGGTTGTCGGCATCATCCTCCACACCACCATCAGTCTCTAACACATGCTGGTGAATCAAAGCTATGGCAACCCCTAACATATACATATTAAAAGTTCCCCGTCTGTGTACACCAATGGTGCAGAGTGTCTGGGAATACACAAGTGTGTGTGTGGGGCTTTCACACCTTATACTATTGTGCAATGGATGATGCTGGTGTAATTGGGTGTGTTTGTGCTATTCCAGCTGCAGGGTATCTTAATTATTGGTTTTACAGCAGGTACTGCTATTGTGGGGCCTTTGGTGTTGACTTACGCTTGTCTGCTGTGATTCATCTATTGCCCTTTACTTCTATTTTCAACCCGATTCACCTCCCATTGTCAGGAATTTATCCAGCTGCCGCCTTTCTTGTTTTGTGCTTCCACAACCCAGGATTGTGTTGGGAAATGTGTTATGTAGCTGACCTACAGCAAGTTTGCTTTGTTCTGCTGTGACAGTTCTCTTTTCTTTGCTGTACGGCACCTCCCCTTTCCTGTTCTGCAGGTAGCTGCTAGCAGCCTTGTTAGCTGTTGTCTATGGACCACTGTGAGTTTCTAGGTGTTAATTACTCATTTGTACTCCAATTACCATGCTTCAGCATTTCCTTATTGTCTTCCCATAAGCTTCCTGTTTCACCTAAGTTGCGCGCCACGCACACAGTTTCCGGCTTTTGAGCGCGTTTTCATCCACATTTACATGCACTTTCGGTCACCTGGTGTGCTCTCAGCTAAGCATAGCTATGGCTAGGTACACACCCCTATCCTGCGGCTTTGCTTAGCAACAGGCAACCTGGATTACCAATGCTCCAATGTGCTTACAGCTACAGAGGCGCAAACCTCTCATGATGTCATGTTTACCTCCAGGCCACTTCTCGATGTTGTACCGCTGCACTGTGTGGTGCATCCTTACACCGGCAGGATGTTTGCGATTCAGTATTACTTGACTCATTTGCATGGCATTGACTACTAATTCCTAGTTACCGTGCAGAACGCTGTCACAGACCCTTAGCAAATCTTGCGCCTTGGTTGTGGTGTAGCATGCATACCATTGACTATTATGGTGAAATCATGATTTGTGTTACATTGCAGTTTTATGACATCTAAATATATTTTCCTTGTGTTCCTGTTTGCATACCCATGCACTGCAGTTGTACTTTGCGTTACTGTAGCCATGACATTAAATGTTATTTTTTATGTGTTGGGTGTGTTTTTTTATGCCATTGGCTGTATATTTAGCCATTGGCATATGTTAAAATTGTAATACGTAAGTTTGGTCCACTTTCATGGCTCCGATGTTCTGTTTGAAAAAATGTAAGCTGTTCTTTTGATTTACATTTCTGCATGCTTATGCTATGCCTGCACCACTTCATGAATCACTATATACCTTCATTTGCATGCTACACTGCTGTACCTGGGGTAATTAGCATAGAAGCACCATTATTTGTGCAGCTCTGGTGTACGCTGGTAGTGCACGTGGAAACAGCTCGTACCTGAATCGCTCGGTGGCCATATTTGGCATTAGAACGCCTACACCTGGCACAAGCTTCATGAATCCCAGGGAAAGCTTATGACATACACTCACATTCAGCAGATAGAATAACCCCCCAAAAAACAGATTACTTGAAATTAGTTATAGAAAGTATATATATGAATTAAGTGGATTAGTTAAACTTTATAGAAAGTATATATATGAATTAAGTGGATTAGTTCAACATGTTAATACACCCCCCCACATACACACTACTCTCTGTTAGAAAATAATTTTTGAGAGGATTTAAATAAAATCATATAGCCTTATAAGTAATAGTAATATGAATGCACGCACGCACACACACACACACACACACACACACACACACACACACACACACACACACACACACACACACACACACACACACACACACACATCCACACACTATCTCAGATACTGCCAATACACCCCCCACCACATACACACCGCTCTGTGTTTGAAAATAATGTTAGAGAGAATTAAGAGAGAAAGGGCCTTATAAGTAATAGTAATAATAACATATATACACTATTTCTGATACTAGAGAAAATGTATTTTGATAAAGTATAATTTTTGATTAAGAAAAGTACAAAACAGGTGATGCTGGTAAACTGTACTTCCAAAAAATAATCCAAATGCATAAAAAGTAAAGGAAGCAACAGAACACGGCTGTAAAGAATGCAAAATAGTTTAATCCACAATAAACATAGAATGGTAAGTGCTTTCGTGGGCCAAGCCAAGCAATGTCTGATGAAGTGGCTTGGCCCACGAAAGCGCTTACCATTCTATGTTTGTTGTGGATTAAACTATTTTGCATAATTTTTGATTGTTTGTTTTGCCTTGTATTTGATGATGGACTGTAATAGGTGACAACAGTGAATACCTGTGAGAAAGCTATTTAGGTAAAATAGAAAATGAGGACAACATTACTTTTCTTTAATTTTTTTTACTATTTTTGTCCTTTGAAGACTAGCCATTTCTTTCTGCTTGTCTCTGTAAGCTGACAAGAGTCCAATCCATATTTTCTGATTGATCAAAAAGTTTATTTTTCTGAAAAAAGTCCACTGCATCTTCTAGAGAATTAAATGTTTTCTGACCTTCTGGTAAAAGGATTCTAATGCTGGGTGGAAACATTACTTGAGCTTTAATGTTTAGCTTCTTTAAGTCTTTTATGAATGGAATACATGCTTTACTTTTGGTCATAACAGATGCAGTATAGTCATTGTCAAAGCTGATAGTGTTTATTTTTGTAGGAGAATTAGCCAATTAGTTTTCAGTACCAGGTCCTCATCTTGGCTGGAGAGAAATTTTACAATAATACATCTGGGGACCAGAGGATTTTTCTTCAAAGAAGTCAAAAGAAGTCTATGGGCTCTCTCAATACCAAAAGAGAGAGCTTCTGGTCGATTTACAATTTTAGGCATCCATTTAGTTAAAAACTGTAACCTATCATCTTCTTCCTTTTCTTGTATTCCATATATCCTAATATTATTTCTTCTAGACATAGTTTCTAGGTCCTCTAGTTTTTCCAAAAGCAAAATATTTTGTTTTAACAGGAATTCTCTGTGACAATGCCATTCTGCTATCCAGGTCATTTAAGGTGTCTTCTATTGCTAAGATCTGAACAGATTATTTTATGATCTCTTTTAACATTTCTGTTTGTTTCTTGGAATCTTCTTTTATATTGTCCATTTTGATCTCAAGTTTATCAATTTAATAGGAAGTTCCTGGCTACTGCTCATTATAGATTGTAGTTCCTTTTTCACCAAGTTGCCTTGAGAGTTCACTTTTGAGTGGCTCATTCTGTCACAACAGTCAATAAAACTTCTGAAAGGAAAAAAAATCAAAGAAAAAACATAAAAACTTGATTTTTCTTTCAAATAGTAGTCCGCGTTTCTTTAAAAGACTCAAAATGTATGAGAAAATAAGTTTTTGTTAAGTTTGTATAATAAACTCCTGTCAGAAAAAAGAAAATAAACCAGAGCTAAGGCATTGTGCTGTTAGTGGTTTGTCATCTTGGACACCCCCCTTGACATTCTTAGCTTGTTGTGAGTTAGCTTGTCTTTGCATTCTAGCTTTCCAGATTCTGCAATCTGTCTTTAAGTGTCTTGCTTTTTTTGCACACAAAGCATTTACATGTTTCTAGCTGCATATTACTGTTTTTATTTATGTTTTCCATCTTTAAAGGAGCCTCTGCACTGGACATAATTTCACTCTTTCTGTCTTGCACTTGTTTTCATCCATAAGCTTGCCTTTAACATACTCTGTCATTTTATCATCTGGATGTGCATCAAGCACTGTAACAAGTGTCTCATAAATTTCAGGTAGACCACTAAGTAAAAGTGCAACAATGTGAAAATCTTTTATATCCTCCCCAATACCTCTCAGCCTTTCAGCCATTTCTAAGATATGCCTTATATAATCCTGCATATCCCGGTCTTTCATCAGCTTGGTCTGACATAGTTTTCTAATTAGAGTTTATTGCTGAGATTAGCTCTTTCATGTACCTTTTGCAGTTCCTCCCACATTTCTTTAGCAGTTTTACAGTTGTATACATGTATAATTTGATCATCATCCATGCAAAGGGAGATCGTACTCTGAGCTTTTTGATCCTTTTCTATCCACTCATCCATGGGTTCTGCTGGACAGACTTTATTTATACATTTCCAAGTACCTTTTCCTTTTAAAAGCATCCTCATCTTGAATATCTAAGACTGATAGTTCTGGTTCATCAAATTCACTACTGAAAGCTTTGCTGAAGAAGTGTTGATAGACATCTTTACTGTTTTTCTCCTTACTTTATCTATCACCTTATTTTGCACTTATTTTCTTTAGTTGCTTTTATCTGGAGGCATGGTTTCTAGGTGTTTGGGCATCTGGGCCCATAACCTGTTAGAAAAAGTTCTGGGCACACCAAATATATGTTTACAGCCTGATTGCAATCTAAACTGAAGATCATTTATTTTGCTTTTTTAATGTCATGAGACACACTGCACAAGGAACAGGAAATTACATCAAGCATATTACCATAAGTCTTCACCAGAAAACACTGCCATTTTGTGGCTAAACATATTATTACACATAACTGTACTCATCTTCCAACCCACCAAACATACTCAAAACAACTCTCACTTTAACATCACGGCAAAAGACAACACCACTATATACCCAACTGAACACACCAAATTGCTAGGAGTGGAAATAGACAATAAACTAAAATTTGACATTCACATATCCATGACTATAAAAAAAGTCCACAAAAAACTAGGAGCGTTATACAGAAATAAGCAATTTCCCACCAAAGCAGCAAAGATTTCAATAGCAAATTCCCACCTTATCTCCACCCTACTTTATGCCTCTCCAATATATACCAACCTAAGGCAATGTGATCTAAACAAGCTAGAGACCTGTTACAACAAAATCGCCAAATTCGCCACAGGGGCATCCTACCATAGTCACCACTGTCTCTCACTTGCTGAACTGGGCTGGCTTGAACTCCCTCACCTCCTTCAGTGGTATCAACTCTCACTCGCCCACAAACTAGTAAACCATCCACTAAATGTCCCATCCCTCCAGAATCTACTCCAACCCTATCACACCACCAGACCACTAAGATCCAGCAGCAAAAATCACTTGCAGATCACTAAAGCCAATAACTCTGCTGGTGAAGCACTATTCTCTTGTGCCATAGCCAAATTATGGAACTCACTCCCACCCACAATTACCTCCATACCATCATGCACCCACTTCAAAACTTTACTAAAAGTGCAAATAAAAACATGCTGGCTATGCCCTTGCAACTCCCACTCTAATATCATCCTCCCCATCCAACCACTACCTTTCTTTCCACTCCACTAACTACCTTGATTATAGCAAGCTCAGATGCTCATAAGCCAGTACTTATTATACAGCACAAACTTCTTCTTCTTGTAACATTTGTTAATGTCTGGTATGCACTTCACAGATAAAGATTCTAGTTGTCTACTGATGTACTATGTTCTTCATCTGTAAATATGTTGTAAGTAATTGATATGTAAATTGTTAATCACTATGTAATCCAATATAAATACTGTCTATTTATTTTAACTGTGGAGCTTTTCTCCCTGGGCCTCCGCTGAAAATGGACCTACATCCAGTCGGACACTCCTGGTCAACAAATTTAAATAAATAAATAAATAAACTGAAATACACACACACACACACACACACACACACACACACACACACACACACAGCAGTTATTGCTATAGATAAATGCGGGTCTACTTTGTTTCATTGAAAACTCATTTCACGGAATTTGAATTCACCCTGACCAAATCATTGAAAGTGTAGAGTACTGTAAGGCAAGTAAAAGGTATATGCCCTTTTCCCGACTGTAGTGCGATCCTACAGTTAGTATATATAGTTGGGGGTGTGGGGGTACAGTCCCCCACATTGTGTGTGTGTGTGTGTGTGTGTGTGTGTGTGTGTGTGTGTGCGTGTGTGTGTGTGTGTGTGTGTGTGTGTGTGTGTAGGGGGGGGTGTAGCCCCCATCTAGTTTGGTTTTATATTATATTTCACCAAAAGCTTCAAAACAATACATTTTAAACCACAGACATGCATACTTACAACACCAATGACTAACTCTTCCCAGAAGACAATATATACCCAAACTAAGTGGGGGGATACACCCCCCACACCCACCTATATATACTAACTCCAGGATTGCAATACAGTCGGGAAAAGGGCATATACCTTTTACTTGCCTTACAGTACTCAACACAGTGATAGTACTTCACTTCAGTGAAATGAGTTTTCAGTAATTTGAACTTTCAGCGATTTGGTCAGGGTGAATTGAAATTCAGTGAAATGAGCTTTCAATTAAGCAAAGTAGACCCATATATATATATATATATATATATATATATATATATATATATATATATATATATATATATATATATGTGTGTGTGTGTGTGTGTGTATGTCTAACAGTTAGCTCCTGCTACATCATCAAAGGCATTCAATTATTTGATAAATGACTGTTTGACACATAGTTACATTCAAATACTGAATGAGCCATCTAGAGGAATTAACTTATTGGATGTTATTTGGATCTCTAAGACATTAAATCTGGATGGTTATTAACATTAGCCCTGAAATGGGAAGTTCTAGCCACTTATATGTAGCTTTAAGTTTGTTTTCACAAGTCCTAAGTTGGTTAAACATTATGAAATAGTGGAACAATGTTATCAATCGATTTTTGAGTCAATTAATGAGGCTATTGAAATTTAGAGCTAGTGGGCTAGTTTTGAAAACAAAGATATATATATATGAGAATTGAGATGGTTTTAACAATTTTGTTAATAATTTGATAGACTATCATGTTCCAACTGGAGTGAAGACACCCTGTGAGGATGATATATATCCCTGGTAAAATGTGAAGCTCTCTAAACTGAGAAGGAAAAAGATAAGTTTGTAAAGAAGATCTACAAATTGTCCTTCAATTTCAAATTGGAACATTTGCAATGAATTCAGAAAAATGTACCTCATGGCTATTAAAAGAATAAGATCTAATTATAAGGTACACAGCTAATCTGAAGGAATATAACAATGGTTTACTTAAATCCTTAAGGCGCTATAGTTTAGATGATTATTTCATTATAGCATTGAAAGATGGATCTCAAACAACTACTGACTTGAATCTATTATTGAAATTGTTTGCAGATGGTTTAGTTATTACTCTCAAGAGATCTTGGTAAATGATTATCCCCATTCTAGTTAGAGGCACTAGTCACAATATGAATGAATAAATGGCAAAGAAGACTTTTTCAAAATAAATCAAAATTCAGCATCAGGATATGATAAATATTTCTAAAAAGGAATATCTGAAAAGTTGATTCCATGTTTAACTGACTTGTTTCAAAAATCATTTAAGGAAGCATTTTCTCCTGAACTGTGGAAGGAAAATACATTAGTTCCTATTCTGAAAAGTAAACCAGGATATATGGTAGAGAATTATCAGCTTATTAGTTTGAATTGTATTTTGGGTAAGTGCTATGTGAGGACACTGCAACATTCCTATAAGCAAGTTCTATATTTTAGCTCTGATATTTATCAATATAGATTCCTTTCAGGGAGATCATGTGTCACTAATTTGATAAACTTTGATGATCAGGTTAGTGGATCAATGGATAATTCACTAAGCACTGAAGTTGTGTGTTTGGATATGGCTAATGCTTTTGATTCCACCCCCCATGAAACAATTATAAGGACTTTAATGAGAATCAATAACTCTGGCTGTGTAGTTAAATAGGTATGGCTACTGGGTAGAACCTACAGAGTGAGAATTAATAATTCCTACTCCAAGTAAAGATTGATGGCCAGGGGATTTCCACAAAGTTCAGTCTTGGGGCCACTATTATTTGGTCAAGTGATGTCAAAATGCCCAAAATCTAACTCTGTTTGGTTAAGTAAGTTCACCAATGATATTAAGGTAAGACAGACATTAACTAAAACTAGCGATTGGTATCAATTGCAATCTTATTTAAATAAACTGTATGAATGGATAATGAAAGGTATGATATTTAGTAAAGCAAAATGTACCATGTTACTTTCTGGGAGTAATAATCAATATCCTTACTTCCTGCACAATCAGATTTGTGTTTCTTCTGAGGTACAGAGAGCGCTTAGAATTCTGGTAGATACAAATCTTAACTTTGAAGTTAATGTGACAAACATTATTAGGAAATGTTATGATCTTATGAGGAATGTCCTTCAGTGTTTCTCAAGCAGAGATAGATGGGTGTTAATAAAGATCTGTTTAACAAGTATAAGACCTATTATTGAATATGGGGGACCTTTAGTGCATTACATGTTTTGCAACTGAAGTATTTAGAATGGATTCAGCAAATCATTACTAGCCAGATCGATGGCTGCAATAACTTGTCCTATAAAGAATGATTGGCATATTTATCTTTGTAGTCTTTGGCTTAGCATTTTCTAAGATGTGACATTAATATGATATATAGATGCCTTAAGGACAAATTATTGGCTACCATTTTAGATATTGACTTTATTGATAATGGTATTGGTGCAAGGAATAACGTTTTAGATGTTAGGATCCCTAGTTCCAATTCAAAGCTGGGAATCTTTCTTACAAATTAGGGCAGGAAGGATGTGGAACTCGTTACGTAGACATATAAGATTAACTAACTGTGTTTTTTTTAATTCTATATTCTCCAGTGATGTCTATTAGGCAAACTTTAATTTGGCCAATGCGCACACTGAGTTTGTTAGTTTATTCATGAACCATTGAATTATTAATCTAATGCAATAACCAACAGACAATTTATTGTCATGACTATCAGTAAAAACCTCAAATATATGTCTTGTTTCTGTTCTGGTTTCTTGGTCATCCTTAGTTACACAACAGTTTATAATTTGTATATCTCATTCATAATTTGTTACCTTTCCTACTGTTTATCACTATTCCCATCTGATGCATTCTGCACATGTATGGGCTCATCACTTTTTAACTTCCACCTATATATTCTCTTGTTTTTTTCACTGCAGTTGAACCAATTTGTTTACACAGTTTGTTTTCACCTGACATTTTTTTTTACATTATGGCCTATTTTACCACACTGATTAAATTTTATTTTTCTACATGCACCGATTAAATGTTTCTTCATGAAAATACATTTTTGGGTTTACTCCCATATTTCAAGGTCACTATTAATAAGAGGCTGAACTTCCCTCTCTGACTAGCAAACAGGGGTGAGGGAAGAGTAATGGCAGAAGTGCAGCAGGTAAAGTTGAGCTTTTCTATTTTACAGTGGGGAATTGCCCTGCACTCATATATTTCTGGACCATTGTAAATTGTTTTGCATTTAGTGTGATGTCAAGCTGTAGAAAGATCATATAAAATGAATACAAGAAAGGAGAGTCTGTCTCAACTTTTACATATATCAGTGGCATGCATAGGTAAGGTTGTATGCTCTACACTGAATACTACAGATGCTATAATTTGGGAACAAATAACACATTTTTATTATTTTCATTTAACAAGTGTAAAATACTGGATACATATGTTTAAATGTTATTGAGCTATTTACAGGAAGTTGTATGACATGTGATACACTTGCTTCTATAGATTTTACTCTGAATATAAATGTCGTGGATGCTTAACAGCCACATTTAGTGACATTATGTTAGCTACTCACCATTAAAACACCACGTGGTGTCAGAAGTGAAGAAATAATTGGCAAAACTGAAAAACTGAATAAACATAGTTTCAGAATGGGGAAATATGAAAAAAATTAATAAGTATAGATTTAGAATGGGGAAATCTATTTACTATTAAGATATTGTGTGTTTTCAAGTACAGAAGTAAAATTTATATTTTTCACCTTTTGACTCCCTGCATCTGCCTATCAATTATTCCCAAGGCCTCTCTTCATAGAATTATAGTATGTTACTAGGCTAACAGCCTTAGAGCCTTTTTAAGCCTAACCATCCATGCCCTGTTGTTGCCAATTATCAATGCCCATGGAGTAGAATAGCTTTGGTTTATGCCTGTACCTTAAGGCCTCTACAAATTGTCCCTATCCATAAGGGCCAGAGGTGAGAAGCCTGGGGTGAATTTGCAATTTCCCATCTGTTGGTCAAACTGCATTTGAATAGGCATAGGGAAGAGCCCTGTTTCACATGAATGGGGAGTCGTTCCAGAGAAGAAGTAATCTCGGAGACTCAAACCTGTCCCACCAACATATTTTGTTTAAGTCACAGATGAGGTTTAGATCCTTAGATCAGGTAATTCTAGTGCTGTTTGTTTTGGGAATGTGTAACAGATCCATCATGGCTGGATCAGAGAATGCTTTGTAGGTTAGGCATAGATCACCTGTCAGTACTCTGTATGAAACTACGTACAGGGACAGGGCTTTGAGATGGTTCACATAGGACATATTATTTACACCCTGTATTCTTTTAGTGAGGAACCTCTGTGGCCACTCCTTCTGTTGCAAATGCCTAGTTAGGTACATGCCAAATTGCAAATGCCTAGTTAGGTACATGCCAAAGAGTGCATTGCAATTGTTTATAGGTCTAATGAGGGCTGAGTGTAGTGGGATTATGATCTCCTTAGATTTGCATGTCATAATCTTACTTAGAAGTTGTGCCATGCAGAAGAATTTTTCTCACTACCGTGGACACATGGTGATCAAAGTTCAGGTTGCTGTCAACCTGAGTTCCAAGTCCCTTATCACAGGCTATGATCTTAGGGAATGTTATCAATACTGCAATTTGCAGGGGTGGCCATCTTAACAAAGAGTATAGTTCTGTATTTGTTTGCATTACATGTTAGGCTCTAGTTCTGGCACCAGTTATTGATCTGTGTCAGACTCTCCAGGAGGATAACTACATTTCTTGGGGATTCAATGACTGTACCCAACTTATAGATGTCTCCATATTTTGTCAGACAAAGGTCTTCTACATTTGCCTCAACTTCAAAAAAGTATATTCCAAATAAGATAGGTCCCAGTAGCAAGCCACTGGGAGTACCAAAACGAGCCTGTCCCCCATGGACTGGAGCAGAGAGGAGATCAAAGTATCATACTGCTGCTAGGCAGGGATGTCGGGAGGCATACAACTTTTTTAGAAGAGGGGGTAGCTTTAAAAAAAAAAAAAAAAAAAAAGTACGTACATATTTCTTCCTTTTTAAAGGGTGTTGGCTACTTTAAGGAGGATACCAGCTAGTGGGAAGTGAGCTCACGTCATGTCTGGCTGGCTGCGAGTGGGAAATGTGCAGTAGTGAGCGAGTGAGTAGAAGAAGACAATCGCAAATGGATTATCGCTGTGAAGAACTGTAGTTGGACTTTCACTGCGAGCAGGAAATGTAGTTGGACTTGGAAGGCAATCACAAACAGATTATTAGGTAAGAGAGTGTGTGTACAGATTTGTGTGTTGGACGGCAATCATGAACAGATTTGAGAGAGTGTATGTAATGAGCGAGATTGTAGTGCATATGGTTCTGGGTTCAAGACATGCATGGTAATAACACAGCATTTTATTCTAGCAACTTTCCAAAATTATACAAGCAATGTTTAAAATGTGTCCCTGGTTTTTGGGTTTTTGTCCCTCCCCCCAATAAATGTTGGCTTTTTCCAGGTTTCTTGTGTTGCATAGTTCAGAGATACAGCTGAGTGTTGACATTTTACAAGGAGCTGAGTGCTGCAGGGGAACTAAAGTTTAGTGCTGCTTATGCTGAGTCTGCTTATACTGTTACTAGCACAACAGGTATTGCACTTGCTTTTGATGTAGAAGGCTGTGGGTTCTTCTCCCACAGGAGGTGGATGCATTGCTGATACTGTACTGTGCTGTAAAGGGGGGTGGATGGTGTAGTCCATTTTGGCGAAGATATCTAGTAGTAACTATGAACCTGTTATCAGTTTGCCATCCATTCCCTATTGCAATATTACAAGCGTATCATTGTTTTTAATGCAACATAGGCAATTTATTCCTCAAGGGCAACAGGCACTGTATTTGTAGATGAAACCATGAAATATAAAGTTGTTTGCTAGCAGCAGCCTCTTCATTAGTTACAGATTTCTTTAATGTGGAATTATGTAGATGGCTTTTACTAGTTCAGAGATTGTGCATATTTACTGATACTGGTGGACTGTACAAGTTTGAGTAGACTTTTATGATGGAAATGTTATGAATTGGGCTGTTTTTGTCATTATTGGTGCATGCATTTTGTTTCATTGTTTACTGGAAATATGTTCAAAACAATAAATTTAAAACACTCTCTAACAACTATACTGTATTGTACAAGGAATATAATTTAATACAATCAGGAAGGTGTATCAAAGAGTACGTGTATGTTTCATGTGCAAGGGGCCTATGATTTGAAAACAGCCCAAGATTAATCTGCCACTGGCAAAATGTATTTTCTTTGAATGTGGGTTTCAATGCTGTTTCAATGAATGTGAGTTTCAACGGCAGAGAAGTTATAATGCTAAGTCTAGTTTCATTGTGAGACTGCATTGCTTTGTTTAGCAGATATTTATTGGTGTTCGTGCTGTAAAATGCAAAATAAAACTTTCCTGGCAAATCATTTAGGAATGAAGTCACTAAATAATGACAGACGTTAAGTTTCAGACGTTATATTCTTCAGAAAAATGCATGCTAAAGCTAGATCTGATATTCTATCAACTGTCTTAAGTTTATACAAGATCAGTTTTTAGTACTGTTTGTATGTTCCCCCAATATATTTGGCCTTGTCCAGATTTCCTGCATTAAGAGGTTGAGAGGTATGTGCAAATAAATTGCTTTATAGAAATAGGAATATACAAACCTCTCAACTGTCCCCAATTTTGGCTCAAAATGTTGCTCTCCCCCTAATAATCTCTCCGCAAAATAGCAATTTTGGAAGAAACTGTGGAGGGTTTACTTTTATAAATAACTGTAATGATCAGAGTTATGCATTACTTTTATTTCAGAAATGCATGTAGATTCTCTAATTTTGTCAGCTGCTCAAGTTAAAACTGTGCTCCATATTAAAATGGTGTCCCTTCTTTGACAGGTTCCCAGCTGTATTGTCTGGCAATCCTCTACACCAACTACCATGCTGCATTTTTCAAAGAACTGACTTTCAGGTTCATTTTCAATTCAAGGAACCGAGTTTGGGTGAATTTATATTATATTACTGAAGAGGCATTACAGCGAATGCCTCTTCATCGACACTAAGAGTGAACCGTGAATTATGAGAATGGCCGTAGCTTGGCTGGGGAGGGGGGTAGCAGTTTGAGAGCTGTGAGTACAAATTTGAAAATCCTAGCTACACCCCTGCTGCTCGGGAGTGTTTTCACCCTATATTCCCATTCCCTTGTTCACCCAGTAGTATTCTGTAGGTGAGTCATGCATTTGGCAATTGCACTGATCTGACTCTCACTTCCCTAAGAGACAACTTTTGGCATGGCTTCTCTGACCACTTCAATACAACACATGCACTATTTCCACAATTCTCACCAAGGAAATCAACTATGCAAATGTGTCATGAATGAGTGCATTCCTCTTTAGGATGAGCACACCCATTCTTTCTTGTTGAGCTGCCAGGCACCTTAACTTTAACATGGCTTTTTTTCCTTCTACACATCCAGTGCAACTATTGGGATTTTTTTCTTATAGGTTCATAGGTAGGTACTAGGCTATCAGACCAAGGGCCTAAGTAAGCCTAGCCAACAAGGTTCCCTGGCTTACGCAACCCAAGAAAGTTATTTTCCTGTGTCACTGTCGAGCAGAGACACAGAAGTGATCCCCGGGGTGTATTTCCTATTTCCCATCCACTCATCACGATTTTTCTTGAAGAGTGCTAATGAAGAACTTTGCTTGACATAGATGGGTAGCCTGTTCCAAAGTATGGGAAGTCTCTGGGGCAGGAATCTATCCCTCCAGCATATCCTGTTTATTGTGGTGACAAGGTTTAGGTCCCTAGTGCATGTAGCTCGGAGGGATTGGGATTTCTTTAGGTGTAGCATGTCCAACAGCTCTGGGTTTGACATAACTTTATATGTTAGGCAGAGATCACCTCAGAGTAGGCGATATGCTACGGGGTAAATCTGGAGTTTGCTGAAAAAAAAAATACCAGAAAACTGGATGTGTTGGAGCTCTCCATTCTATCAATTCATTTTTTTACTTTTGTTCTTTACAAGTAGATTAGCCAAGATTGCAAACATACAGCATGTTACATTCATGGCATTGTGAAAGAACTCATAAAGGTAAATAACTCTTCCTTTTCTTTAAGAATAAGAAAGTAGCAGCACTTTGAGAGAAGTTCAGGAATTATCAAGACTCTAGAAATCACTTATCTGTTTGTTCAATATTTGCTGTTTACATTGGTGTAAGTTCTGGGAGAGATTATATGTGCATATGTTATTGAACTGAGCTATAAAGCCATACTGTTAATTTCTAAGATCTAGTAAAGTGATGAATAAAGAGCAATAATCATTTCTTATAGTTCCTTTGAAGATGTGGTAAGAATGGCACATGTTCTTTTCAGTACTACATCCAAGCCACTGATTCTTGTAGGTTAAGCTAAATAAGCATTTAATACAACAGCAGGAAGGTTGTAGAAGGGAGAGATTATATGTGCATATGTTATTGAACTGAGCTATAAAGCCATACTGTTAATTTCTAAGATCTATTAAAGTGCTGAATAAAGAGCAATAATCATTTATTTATTTATTTATTTCAGTTTGATTACCGGGGAAGTCCACTGGGCCACGAAGTACCCATTTTCAGTGGAGGCCCGGGGAGAAAAGCTCCAAAGTCAGTACAATCAATTAAATGTCCAAACAGTAAGAATACATAATAAGAACAAACAGTAAGAATACATAATAATAACAGTGCAAAATAACAAGAACATAAAAACATTTTTTTTTTTTTTTTTTTTAAATAATTTGCAATATTGTCTTCTTTACAGTCAACAGGGAGTAGGCTAAATAATTTTTGGGAATTAGAAATGAAGTCTGAGAGTAGATTTGAGAAGGGGTAAAGAGGGGCTTAGTGTAGAAAATATAGGGTGAAAGCAGGAACATATCCATTTGGAGGAAAGGTGCGAGTAGAGTTGGGTCTTGAAGTGATCTGTGTTAGCTATAGTCCTCAGTGGTGGAGGGAGAGAGTTCCATTTTTTGCCTACAGAAAAGGATAGTAGTAACTTGCCAGCGGAATGTTTAGGTCTGTGAATGGAGATCAGGTTTTGGTGTTCTGATTTCAAAGATTGGTTTGGGATGTAAGGGGGAAGGATGTTGGATAAAGCTGGGCATTTTTCTGGATAGAATATTAGTTTGTGAGCGGTTGTTAGTTGAAGATAGTCAAGGTGGTTAGGGAGTTCTAACTAGTTCAAAGATTGAAGGGTAAGGCAGTGGTGGGTTGAGGTTTTGGATTTAGTGGCAAATTTAGAGATCTTGTTATAGCAAGCTTCAAGTTTAGAGGTGAGGGAAGCAGACAGATTAGTTAGAAGAGGGGCACCATAAAGGAGAAAGGGAAGGAGGTAAAAAATAGATTATTCCTGTAGAGCATGCCTAACTTTTGGTGTTTTTTTTTATGTTTTGTTGTATGTGGAGATCGAATTTGAGGTGTTCATCAATGATAATGCCAAGGAGTTTAGCAGAGGGGACCACTTCTATAGGAGTGTTGGTTTGGCTTAGGATGTTGAAAGTGGTTTTGTCAAATGAAGAAGTCTTGGTAGGGGGGAAAATTAGTATTTTAGATTTATTGGAGTTGAGGGAGAGATGTTTTTTGTGCATCCAGTTTTCTGTTGTGGAAAAAGCTATTTGAGTTTTGGACAAAAGTTCCGAGAAGTTTGGGGCAGCACAGACTAAGGTAGAGTCATCAGCGTATTGGATGACTGTAGTGTTAGGGAGGGCAGAGTGAAGGTTATTTATGAAGATGTTGAAAAGTATGGGACCGAGGATGGATCCCTGAGGAACACCGGTTGGAGAAGGTAAGAAGGAAGAGGTAGAGTCCTTCCATCTGACAGCCTGAGATCTGTCAGAAAGGTAACTGGAGAACCAGGAAAGAGTATTAGGGGAGAGATTAAGGTTGGAGAGATGAGAGAGAAGGTGTGTGTGGGATATGGTGTCAAAGGCTTTGCAAAGATGTAACAGAACAGTGGATACAAGAAGACCAGAATCTCGGGCTTGATTAACAGTTTCTAAGAAGGAGAGTAGGGCAGTTGTGGTGCTGTGGCCAGGGTGGAAACCATGTTGGGTGGGAGTAAGTAGCTGATTTAGAGTTAAGTAGGGTAAAAGTTGGTGGTGAACACATTTTCCTAGAATTTTAGATATTGGAGAGAAAAGGGCTATAGGGCGGAAGTTAGAAATGGAGGTGTTTTTACCTCCTTTGTGAAGTGGAAGAATGTAGGCAGAATGCCAGAGTTTGGGTACGTATGACTCTTTTAAGGATCGGTTGATCAGGATGCTAATTGGGAGGGCAATACCTTCGGCTGCACATTTGAGGAAGGAGGGGGGAATGTTGTCAGGGGCATTTGAGCATAGCTTTAGTTTGGATAGCAACTTTTTTATAAACATTGTGGAAACTGGTTTGAGCTGGAACATAGAGGGGCTGTTATTAGGAGAGTTTAGGAAGTTGGATGGATTATTGTTAGGAAATGTTTTGGTTAGCTTAGTTATAGAATCTGTAAAGAAAGTGTTGAAGTGAGAGCTCAGTTCCTTGTCAGATAAAGTAGGGTCAGGGCAGGGGTTACTTTTTGATCCAGGATGGAGAAGGGTGTTAACAGATTTCCAGAATTGTTTTGGGTTGTTATTATTATTGGACTGAAGTTTATTGTAGTAGTTTTTTTTGTCCATGGAAATCAATTTTTTTACTTGGTTTCAGAGTTGGGTATATTGGAGCATAGTAGAAGGCAGTTTACTTTTCTGATAAAGTTTCCAGGATTTGTCTCGGAGATGCATGATATGTTTAGTCTCTTTGGTTAGCCACGGAGCAGAATTGGCTTTGATTCGTTTGTTTTTTAGGGGGGCTAGGGAGGTAAGAGTCTTTAGGAAGAAAGAGTTAAAATGTTCAACAGCTTTGTCAAGGGGGAGAGTGGTAAGGAATTGCCAGTTGATTTGTTTGAAAATGTTAGAGAAGTATGTGGTGTTGAAGTTGTTAAAGTTGCGAGTTTGGATGTAATTATGTTTGAATTGTGAGGGGTTAGCGAGCGATGAATGAAGGCAGGGAGATGGTCACTAAAGGAGTCAGGGATAGTGCCAGAGAGAGAGATTTTGTTTGGATGGGAGACTAAAATCCAATCTATTATGGATCCTGGGGGGTGGATCCTGTTAGGTCGGGTTGTAGAGTGGATTACTTGGGAGAAGTTGAAGAGATTGATGGCTTGGGAGGGGGAAGGAGTGGTGATTTTGTTCCAGTCAATGTTGACATCACCTAGAATAAAGGTTTCATATTTTATTTCAGATGAGGCCCAGTGGAGAATATTCTCAAGAGTGGAGATGTTGTCACCTGGGGAGATGTATAAGAAAATGAAGCAGATATGTTTGTGTTTATTGAGTCGGAGAACAGTTGCGGTTAATTCAGTATTTTTGAATTGAGGGGTTGGGATATGAAGGGAGATTAAGGAGAGATGGTTAGAGAAGATTATGGCAGATCCTCCACCTTTTTTTGTTTAATCGGTCACTCCTGAGGATGTTGAAGCCAGGAGGAAGGATTTCTGAATCAGAGATATGAGGTTTTAGCCAGGTTTCGGAGATGGCTAAGATGTCAGGTTGGACATTTCTTATAGTTCCTTTGAAGATGTGGTAAGAATGGCACATGTTCTTTTCAGTACTACATCCAAGCCACTGATTCTTGTAGGTTAAGCTAGATAAGCATTTAATACAACAGCAGGAAGGTTGTAGATTTATATATGTCAATGCTTCCAATTAAAGCCAATAATTCCATCATTTATACAATCAAATCTTAAAATGGAAATATTATACAAGGTAAAATATTTAAAAGATATATATGTAAGTTAAACCTCATTAATAAAACTAAAAAGGTTGGAGTATTTTCAAGTCTAACCAGGAAATATGGTCCATAGTTGGCAACCAACCTTCCTTCACTTACAAAGTTAATAGGAACTTAAAAAGTTTATTTGAGAACCATGGTAAAGTTTGGAAAGATTATAATAGGGGGACTACAATATGTGGCAACTATTGCAAATACATAATAAGAACTCCTACGTTACTGTTGGGACCCTATAATACTGAGGTGATGCTTAGTGCAGGGACTTGCAATACTCCAGGAGTTGTTTATTTACCATTGTGTCAACTTTGCAAAAATTATTATGTAGGAAAAAACAGAAAGAAAGTTACGTAGGAGGATATATGAACATCTATACAGTATCTCTAGGAATGATGAGAAAAATGCACTATCCAAACATATTCAGACATTTCCTGACCATAAATTTCTGTTTGGTATTCTTGAAGTGGTAGGAAAGGATGTAAGAGGTGGTGATTGGACAAACAAACTTTTAAGGGCAGAAGTTAAGTGGCAATTAGAATTGAATGCCACAGTCCCTCCTGGATTAAATGACCATATTAGTATCAAACCCGAGCTCAAGTACAGAGCTTATAAATTATGATAAAACATCATGTTACAGATATAGTTTTATTATATATTCTTTTTACAATTGTTATGCTTATATGTACACACCTTTTTAGTTTTATTAATGAGGTTTAACTTACATATATATCTTTTAAATATTTTACCTTGTATAATATTTCCCTTTTAAGATTTGATTGTATAAATGATGGAATTATTGGCTTTAATTGGAAGCATTGGCATATATAACAGTGTGGTTCACTTTACGATCTTGTTCTGATGAAGTCAACTGACGAAAGCGCTTAACTTAAACTTTTTGTCTGTCTATCAATAAAAAGTATGTGGTTTGAGGTTGGAGGATATCGGCTACGTGGTGTTTCTGTTGGATTTTGGTTGGAGCTTCACCTTGGCACTCTTTTGAAGGTTGTAGATTTCATAAACTTTTATCTGGTGTTTTATCAGCTGCAGATATATTCCAAAGAGCTTTTGCATAGAAAATTGAATACCTGGAAGGTGGTGTTAACATAAATGATATATTGTTATGGGGATAGACATGAAATGACATGGCAAGAGACTAATACAGTTTGTAAACAGATTAATGCAACATAGTTTCATGTTAAATGATAGCAAATATAAAATTGTGAGAGGTCTGAAATAGAGGGATCATAGTTTTGAGGCACTGAATTGTGATTCAGAAAAACTCACAGTTCTGCAAAAGTTAAGGATGTAAACACAAAAGCATTTCTTTCCAATTGTTTTAAATATGGTGCAGTATTTTTTACAACTGGTAAATTATATCCAAAATAACCATGCTCCAAATAAAGCTGTTAGAGCAGGATGTAACTAGGGAAAGGAGCAACAAACAAGAAATTATTCTGATTGCAGTGGCACTTAACACAGTAATGCATGTTCTCTCTGCATATCACCATTTTTTTGAGATTGCACCCCACACACCTGTGAGCCCATTGATAAGTACACTCTCAATACAGCAAAAGTAAAGTTAAAGGTCCAGGGAATGTAAACAACTATTCCAACAATAGTTTATTATAGTACAGTGTTTCTAATCACCAGGGCTACCTTTGACAAAACAATTGCAACTCTTTACCAGAATCCCTCTAGGCAGAGTTAGAAGGCTCTCTACCAGAAAACCTGGAAGCCGCCTAATCAAAGTTAATCTGTTATCAAGACTTCCACTGGTAATTACAAACTTATCATTGGACTTGGAGCAGAGTGCTTCAGCCTTGGGCAGTCACCTGTTCAGCAGACACAACTCTGTACAAAACACTACAGACTCCTCTGGATTCACACATATGACTTCTGCCATTTTAGTGTCATATTAGCCTGTTTCATTACAAGATGACCTTTCACTCCAGTGAAACCAGCATAGTATGCTACAGATAGCATCCCCCAACTTGAGTCTACTACCTTCAAGTCCTCTGGAATGTTTGTGCACCCTATACAGACCATCTAGCTTGCTGTATTTTACACCAATATGATGCTGAATATGGAAGCAGAATGGCTAGGGCACACTTAGACAGCTGCAGAATACTTTCCTTTTGTTGGAGAGTGATTTGTGACTATGGTGAATTCTCAGTCCAAAAGATAATAACACAGGGACCCCAAAACCCATTTGATAGCCAGGCATTCTCACTCAAGAGTTTTTTTTTCTCTTTGCCTTTCACAACATTTTGCTGAGAGAACAAATTGAATGATCCTCATTACCCACTTTTTGAGTCATCACTGCCCCCAACTCAACTTTAAGGCATCACAAGTGATTTTGAGAAGTCAGGGGATACCTGGATATTCTTCACAAAAGCTTTGTTTAAGCCTTGAATGACATCCTTGGACATAAATGCCGTACTTTTGCTCATAGGTTGTGCAACACAGAATGATTTCCTTACCGCCATAGACACATGATGATCAAAAGCCAGGTTACTGTCTAAATGCATTCCCAAATCCTTGACCACTGGTTCTACTCTTAGGCTTGTATTATCAGTGTAGTATTTTTGTGGGGTAGCCATCTTCTCTCAGGATATTACTATGCAATTCTTGGCAGTGAATTTTAGACCATGGCTCTGGCAACAATTATTCATATGTGTCAGGCCTTACTGTATGTATCTGCCTCTTCATGGCATTCTATGACTACACCTAGTTTGCAGTTATTGGCAAATTTGGTCAGCTAGAAAACCTTAATGTTGGCCTTGACATCAGAGAAGTAGATGGCAAAAAGGAATGGCCCCAGGACCAAGCCCTGAGTGATTCTGATAGTGACTCTCATCTTTGTGGAAGTAGACTCCCCTATCATTTTTCAAAGTCAAAGTAGACTTTATTGTCATTTAGACCCACACATGAGTGCAAGCTAAACAAACTTTCATTGCTTCAAGCTTAATGTGTAGACAAAAAGTGTATAAAAAAATATCAGTATAAATATAAAAAAGAACTACAGACTCTATATATGACATTAACACTGACGCAAAAACAGAACTACAGACTCTATATATATGACATTAACATTGACATGACACTAGGAAATAATTATTTTTTTGTGCAAAATCTTTTATTTCTTTTTTATGAAAACATATACAGTGAGCAGGTAGCAGTATGACCAATGAATACATTGCTGATTAATAAAACATAAAAGCAAAATAGTGAAAACTATTTACACATATGCCAAAAGTCCATCCTTAATTATATATACCAACTTCAAATTAGGATGTGTTCAAAAAGGGATTTCCAAAATTCTGTAAAGTGGGTGTGGAATTTCTGAGTGTAGGTTAAATATTTGTGAGCTAGTAGGTGTTTAGTAGATAATTGTTTGAAACCCTCCCAGGTGAATGATGCTGTATCCTTCCAATGTAATGTAATGTAGTATATAAGTAATGGAACTAGTGCTATTAATATACATTTTTGTAGTTTAGTCAGGCCAGTGGGGGTGATGTGATGTGCTAGTTTCCAAGATAAGGTTGCTTTTTCATAACCCATTTTTTCGAGTTGGACTCTAAGTGAGCACAATAGCTTATAGGTGCACTTGCCACTCCAGAAGATGTGAAGTAGATCAGCCTTGTGATTATCACAGTAGGGGCAGAATGGAGAGGTGCTTGGGTATATTTTATTTAGAATGATTGGAGTAAGAAAGGCATTATGGAGTATCATGATCTGTGTATATTTAACTTTTTTAAGGGGAATAAGTTTGGAGGTAAGTTGGATCGCTGGATTTATTTGTTTGTTTGTGATTGAAGGATCAATTTCCTTCCAGTAACTAGAATAAATTACTTCTTTTTGAGTTTTGATTGATAGAATAAATTTGTAGGAGTTAGATACATTTTTTTTTGTTTGAGGATAGGAGGTTCCATATGGTTTTGCAGGTTTGAATGTCATTTGCATTGATATCAGGATTGTCTGTAATGTATTGGCTAAGGTCTTGAATTTGACTTAAAATGATAGTATAGCTTTTAGGAGCTTTAATTGTGTTGTCATTTCAGTGATGGTATTGTTCTTGAAGAGAAATATATCAGAGATGGTTAGTTTCTTGAGGAGGGGATAATTTTTTAGGTTAGTCATGTTGTTATTCATTTTTGAGATTGGGGTTAAGGTGATTTGGTTGTAGGGAAGTGAATGCATAATATATATTTAATGACTTGAAAATCTTTTGTATGATAGTGATTTTAAATTTAATAATTGAGTGTAGTTTAAGATTTTTTAAATTCTCATTGTAAAGGAAAAGGAGGGCTCTGGGGTTGATGCATAATGTTTTGATATAGCTCTGTAATAGTTTGACCCATGTCGGAGACCATTGTTGTGGTGACGGGGTGTGGTCGGCTATTGTTATTAGTCTATTACAGTTTATGATATCGTAGTAGAGTTTAAAGTCTGGCACCCCTAACCCTCCATAGTGTTTATGGTAGGTCAATTTATTATAACTGATTCTGAGTGATTTGGGGAACCAAATACATTTGGAAATTGTGGAGTAGATGGTTCTGGATGCATTAAAAATATATAGAAATCTAGGTAGAAGATCCATTTTGATTATGGCTATTTTAACAAGGAATAGAAGTTGAAGTTTTGTCCATCTGCTAATATCATGTTGTATGTCTGACCAGAGTTTAATGATATTATTTGTATATATTTGTTTAGGATCTTGGTGGAAGGATATTCCTAGATATTTTAATGATTGGTTAGTTTTAATACCATGCTAAGGAGTATGTGGGAAGCTGACAGAGGGAGTTAATAGGGAAGATATTTGTTTTCTTTAGATTTAGTTTGCCATTTGAGAAAGTTGAGAAGGTGTCTATAGCAGATAGTAGTTTCTGGAGGTCTGAATTAGGTAGAGAGTAGTAAAGATTTAGATCATCAGCAAAAGCCACTAGGGTAATTTTAGTGTTAAAGATATTGGGGATATGGTGGAAAGTTTTCTGAGAAATGAGAAGGAGGAGGGATTCAATGTTTAGATTAAAAAGATAGGGGGACATAGGACAACCTTGTCTGGCACCATTCTTAATGTTAATTCGAGAGGATGGGTGTTTGTTGATTTGTAGGTATGTGTGAGCCTTGGAGTATAGTGTCTTGAAAGCTTATATATAGTTATTGGGTATATTAAAGAGAGGTAAGATATTGAGCAAAAAGTTTATATTGAGTAGCAAATGCTTTTCAGGCATCAATAGCTAATGTGTAGATTGGAGTACATATATGGGTAGAGAGATTGATCATGGTGGCCAGGGTGAGGGTATGATCAAAGGTTTGTCTGTGTATTATGAAACCTGATTGTTCATGGAAAACAATGTTTGGGATGATTGGCTTAATTCTATTTGCTAGTATTGACGTAAATATTTTCATAGCAAGATCTATTAGGGCTGTAGGGCTATAGTTTAGGGGGTTTTAACACTAGGACATAATTACGTTTTTTTTGTATGTCTATCTATAGGGTCCCTATTATTTTAGCGAATGCAATGAATTGCAAACGCTGTTTAGTCAAACGTCATTACGTGAAATGGCAAAATACTGAAAGCAAAAAAATCACTGGGCCATTTTCGGGACTTTGCCATTTCCTCCACTGTGGTATGATCTCAGAGTTGGTATATTTAAGTAGGGGGGTGTGGGCAACACAACTCCCCCACATTGGGGGGTGTGGATGGCAAAGTCCCCCACTTTATTTTGTGTTTTGATTTTTTTTTAATGGATCAGTGATTTTTTTTTCCTGGGAAAAAAATCGCTGATCCTTGTGATCAACATTTTGGGTTTTCAGGGATTGTTGGTCAATTATATAGCATTCGCAATTCAGTGCATTCGCTTATATAATATAGACCTTATCTATAGTGGCACTTAGTATTGCACAGTATATATTGTACTTAGAAGCTTAAGCAGTGGTAGATTAAGTTCAAGTTATATTTCCTTCAGCCTGTGTGGTCACTGACTAGGTGACCTGTTGGCTTGCCTTGCTACTCATGTTTAATAGTCTGATGGCCTGAGGCAAGAAGCTGTTTCTGAATCTAGTTGTTTTGCAATGTATGCTTCTGTAGCACTTGCTCTAAGACAAGCAGAACAGTTCCTGAGCCTGGTGGGTATAGTCTTTAACAATCTTTGTGGGTCTTCTGAGACACTATGCAGAGTGCATATCCTGTATAAATGAAATTGTGGACCTCGTTATTCTCTCTGCCACTTTCACCACCCTTTAGAGGGTCTTACGATCCATGCCCTTGCAGTTTCCATACCATACTATGATATTGCTTGTCAAGATGCTCTCAATGGTGCCTCTGTACAAGGTTGTGAGCACCAAAGATGGGAGGTTTGCTCTCCTCAACCTGCATAGGAAGTGGAGTCCTTGTTGTGCTTTTTGACAATGTGATTAGTATTGATTGACCATGTCATGTCTTCTGCCATGTACATCCCTAGCAATGTGGTACTCTTTATCTTTTCCACTATTTCTCCTTTGATTGTGAGAGGGAGCTGTGTCACCTAGTTTTTCCTGAAGTCTACAATTACCTCTTTGATTTTGTTTATGTTCAGAGCCAGGTTATTGTTGTCACACTAGTCAGTCAGATGTTTCACCTCCTCTCTGTATGCTATTTCATCACCATTGCAGATTAGGCATACATCTGTAGTATCATCTGCGAATCTGATGATGCGATTTGAGCTGAACCTGGCTGTGCAGTTGTGGGTCAGCATGGTAAACAGCAGAGGACTGAGAACACATCCTTGAGTACTTTCTGTGAGCCAGCTGGCTATCCAGTAGATGGCACAAAGATTTTGTCAAAAATGATCTAGTGGGTATTATGTTAAATGCTTTGGTCAGGTCAAGATAGGCAATATGCGCCATTTTTAACAAAGGAATGTCATTTTGCCCAGTGGCCAGTATGTAGCAAGATACTAAAAAGTAGTTATTCTCAGGAATGCAATACTAGAGACTGGAATATGCAGCTAAAATCATTCCATTTACTGCTTTTTCCCAACCTCCAAGAAAATATTTATTCATATTCAGATGGGAATGATTGTTTATCACTGCTCTGTCTTTATTGTGTTTGTAAGTCATCAGTCAATCAGTTAGTCAGTAAAAATAATACTTTGTGGGGGGAGTAACCAGTTAAGCAATTCAAGTATCATAATGGTAAATCTGTAACATTGTATACCTCCTACGATATTCTTTTTCTGTAATTATTTATTCCAATATGTAACCAAAAGCAAAGCATATTTATGATACAACAATCAAAATTACCATGACACTTGTCATCAGTTCTACTTGATTAAGATGTGGATTGCTTAGTTGCTAACAAAACCACTTTACATTACCTTATTTGTCTGCTTTTTACTTGTCTGGTAGATGTTTCTTGCTCACAATAACAAACATACTGTTAGCACAGGCAGTGGCACTGCAGAACAAGACATTGCTGCTGATTGCACACTAGTATTTAACATTTAGCCAAAAGCAAATATCTGGTGGTGTTGTGCAATGCAGCAATTTATTTTTGAAAATTAAAACAGCTATGCTCTGAAAATGATGACTGCAGAGTCTGGTTTCCTATAATTTAAGGGCAAATAGCACATGGCACCTCAATTGTGATTCGACAGAGAAACTATATTTTATCATGGTGCTTGGTGAAAACACTATGATTCAGATATAAAATATTTTATTTGTTCCCTCTGTAATAAACAACTAAATTTGTCTGACTGCACCTTTATCTAATATTTGGCATAAATAAAATGTTTTTTTTTTATATTAGGCAAATATAAGCAGCATTTGTACGCTAGAGAAATAAAAGTAGCAGTCTAACCCTTTACTTAAAAAAGCCTAAAGATCTTGACTCATAGCAAAGTACCACATGCAGATGAGATCTGGATCTTATTGGTTAGATCAGCTGAATAACCTATCCAATCATCCAAGATCATAAAAGGAGGCAGGGATGGAAAGTTGAATTGTGATGAATAGGATGTCATTCAGTTTGTATCTAATTATGACAACTTACAAGTTAATCTGCCCCAAATTAGTGGTGTTAGGACTGTGGAACTTTGGAGGTGGCGATATAAAATACATAGTAGCCTCATTTTGCCAAGCTGTTTTGACAGGATATTTTAATAATGTTTGAGGCCAGCTATCTTTTATATGAGAAAGTAATTTTCTTCATCAGACACACACACGACTGGATTTCCCAAACTTTAAAAGTCTGTGTTGGCTTCAAAGTGTGCTTTGTTATTTTTAAGATCAAGTCATGAAGATAGCCATTACTTAGCTGTTATGTTTCTCCTTTCAATTTCATGTATAACGATAATTATGTTTAATGTGGGAACATGCCTCATTCAAAGGAACGTAGTTTCGATAAAGTATGATGTGTTGTATTCTGTAACACGTAGATAATGATATTGCATTTAACAACTTGAGAAGGTCTGCATAGGATACTGCAAATCGTGCTTTACTGAAGTCTTTCCTGAGCTATTGTGGAACAGACTGCCCATTCACATAAAACAAAGTTCATCCCTGTCCGTATTCAAGTGCAACTTACATCTATGGCAGGCAAACAGAAAATTTACCCTGGGACTGCTCTCTATACTACTAATGGACAGAGGCAGCTTCTAAATGCTTTATCCCATGCATGGGTCCCTTCAAATTATCTATGGCATTTTTCCAGTTATTTTCATTAGTAGTAATATACAACTATTGACCGTGGGATGGGATAAGGTCAATCTATAATCAAATGGGATAGGTTGTTTTGACTACAAAAAAGGAAATTGGCTAGGTTTAAAATTATTTAAAAAAAATGTATCTGCTTTTACCGTATTTGTGCTTCTTCCTACTTTATTTCGCTTTTGTGTCATCTTAATAGTACTCAATTGTATTTATTACTGCTTGGTGTATCTCATTCTAAGCCTTTTAGTTTAAGCACTTGGGCTTCAGACCAGTTGTTTTACATTAAGAAGGTTTGTGGTCTGCACTGTAGTGGCAGAACAGGTAGCTTACATCCTTCTAAGTTGGGAACTGCTGATTGAGGGCTCAGTGTCTGTTATTCTAAAAGTGTATTCATTCTGGTTTAAGCACTTGGGCTTCAGGCCAGTTATTTTACATTAAGAGGGTTTGTGGTCTGCACTCTTGTGGGAGGAGAGGCTGGACTCTGCCCTTCTGAGCTGGGAATTTCTGGTTAAAGGCTTATAGTGCCTGCATATTTGAACTGCTTCTTACTGAAATTGGTACACCGTTTTTGCTGTAGCATAGACTAGATCCAGGCCTGCTGAATCTAGCTTTGTTTGTATAACCTGAGCACTAATCCAGGCATTCTTTAAAGTATTCAATTGTATTTATTACTGCTTGGTAGTAACTTGATTAAAGTGTAGCTATCATTCTAAGTCTTTTGGATTAAGCACTTGGGCTTCAGACCAGTTGTTTTACATTAGGAAGGTTTGTGGCCTGCACTGTGGTGGCAGGACAGGTAGCTTACATCCTTCTAAGTTGGGAACTGCTGATTGAGGGCTCAGTGTCTGTTATTCTAAAAGTGTATTAGTTCTGGTTTAAGCACTTGGGCTTCAGGCCAGTTATTTTACATTAAGAAGGTTCGTGGTCTGCACTCTTGTGGGAGGAGAGGCTGGACTCTGCCCTTCTGAGCTGGAAATTTCTGGTTAAAGGCTTATAGTGCCTACATATTTGAACTGTTTCTTACTGAAATTGGTACACCTTGTTTGCTGTAGCATAGACTAGATCCAGGCCTGCTGAATCTAGCTTTGTTTGTATGCTTGTTGTTTGTTTGCCTGTTATTTCCATGAAACGCTAATTCCACCCAAAACATGGCTTTTCAGCGCTTCTGTGGATCCCTAGTGATATCTGCATTGCTTACTGTACTTGTTTCCTTGTTTCACTTGAAAGAAAGTCACTGTTTGTCATTTTTGCATTTAAGTTACCTGTAACACATTGCATTTAAGTTACCTGGCACTTGCTCACTAAAGCAATTATATCAGTCAGCACTAAAAAATTAAAAGCACTACACCCTCACAAACTCCCCTTGAGTACCTTGTTCCTCATTGGCCCTTTTTTTCAATTATAAAGGAATTCCCAGTACTATTCTAGCATGTCCAAAGGTCAGTTGTCAATCTCCTCTCCGGTCCAGCTGGTGAATCTGGGAATCTTGAGGCAATGTTACAACTGCCTCATGTACACAGACAACCCTCTCCTCCTCCCAAAAAATTCCAACACATGTGAGAGATGCAACCATATAGCCAAATTGGAGGCTTAGCTCTCTCAACTCAGTACTGGTATAACCAGCCAGGAGGAGAAGGAAACCACACTCACTACGATTCCAGTCTCACATAGACCTACTACAACAGCAAACCAAACACATAAACACACAAAAACATACTCGGAGGCTCTAAATAAAAATCTGCCTAAGCAGCAGAGACCTCCAAAGTAGACGCCCAAGCAACTGCTACCCCAAAACAAAACACGTGCAACACATAGCTCACAAAGCCAGTGTGCCAAACACTCACAGCCCTTAAGGCTAAACAACACACCTGATATACTTGTAATAGGTGACTGTATCGTCAGGCAGACTGACGTCCCGCTCACCAGGCTGAACAAGAAGAAGGTCACGGTGAGCTGCCTGTCGGGTGCTAGGATCCACCACATAACACAAGCACTCAGGTCACTCCAAGGCAAGTACAAATATGACTCGGTCATTGTCCATGCTGGTGTGAATAACCTGAGAGGTACCTCCCTGGACTACATGAATAGAGACATAGAGGAGCTCTCTGAGCATGTAGCCCAGGCCAGTATGACCCTGACCTTGAGTAGCATCTTACCCTCACCAAGAATGATGCCACAATATGAAGACAAGATGATCAATTTCAACAATTGGTTTAAGTATTGGTGTCATTCAAAGGGGATCCAATGCCTGTCAGCCTGGGATGACATGCTCGACAAGCCACGATGCTTCGCTAGGGACGGCTTGCACCTGTCACTCCTGGGCTTTCGGATATTGGCAAAGGCTCTTGCTTCCCCCATAGTGCCTTTTTTAGGCAAGGCTCAAAAGACAAACCCACCTCCATAGGTATCACAAGGGATAAGAAACTAAGAGTAATGCTAATGCCAGAAGTCTAAACCTCAAGATGCACGCACTCAAAACTCTCCTTAACATGGAGAACATCGATATCTGTGCAGTAACAGAAACCTGGTTCAAGGCTCCCAAGAACACCCCAGCACTACCAGGTTATACCTCATACCATGCTTTTCGTCCCCAAAACTTGGACCGAACCACAAAAGGAGGGGGAGTATCAATATTCGTCAAAGATACCCACACCTCCAGGTTGGTGGCACAGCACAAAGCATCAGAGACTATCCATGTGCAACTAACAGTGGGTAAAACTGCCTTCCAGTTTATAGCCTGCTACAAACCACCCTCCCAAACCCAGGAACCCCACTTGGCCTTCCTGAGAACACTGGAAAATATGAAGGTCTCTCCAAACACCATTATACTGGGCGACTTCAACTACCCAAACATAGACTGGGAGGATTACTCTAGCTCCAACACCCTAGCCCAAAGGTTCCTAGAATTTATAAACTCAAATGCTATGGAACAACTTGTTACCACTCCCACAAGAGGGGAAAACATACTGGACCTGATCATCACCAACATGGGGACTCTATGCTCCAGACCAGAAGTGTATCCCTCACTGGTAAGATCAGACCATAAACTAATCTCACTGGATATTCACATCCCGACCCCACCCCCTGCCCTGAAAACCACAGTGAAAAACTTCTCTAAAGCAAATTTCACACTCCTCAAAACTGAGCTGGAATCATTCAAAGCCTCCGAGCCTGTGGAAAATGCGGCCCAGACCTCAGAATCCTTTATAAACGCATTCTATGAACACCTTCAGGAATGCATGGATCATGCAATCCCAAATAAAACCAAGACCCAATCCTCCAAAGGCAGACGTCCTGTCTGGTGGACCCCAGCCATAAACAAACTATACAATAGAAGGAGGAAGCTACTACATGATAGAGCAAAATCCCAAAAAGGGAAGACATCTCTGATCAGTATTAGCAAAAAACTACGGGCACTCATAAAATCGTCTAAGGTCAGCTTTGAGAGAAAAATTGCACAGGACACTAAGGATAATCACAATGCTTTCTTTAGTTATGTTAGGAACCTGGGTGGGAATTCCCAGATATGCTCAGAATTAGTCCAAAATGACAAAAAATACATCAAACCCACTGACATTGCCAACATCCTAGCTGACAGGTTCAGCAGAAACTTCTCCCCCCCTCCCCACCAAAAGGGCAAATATCTATCCCAGCAGAGTGCTGCCCCCCTGACATCTCAGATGCTCAGGTAAGAGCCGCCCTCTCCAAAGCAAAAAACACAGCATCAATGGGACCAGACGGTGTCCCGGGCTGTGTCCTACATGAACTCCAAGAAGAGCTAAACCCAAACATAAAACTACTGTTCAATCTCAGCCTTACTACAGGATATGTACCCAAAGAGTGGCGTACAGCAACAGTGGTCCCTCTCCACAAAGGTGGTGCCTCAACGGATCCTGGAAACTATTGCCCCATAAGCCTGACTAGCTTGGTCTGCAAAGCTATGGAAAGGATCATCATGGACCTCATAAATAAAGATATTGGGGACCTTCAGACACTGGATCCTACCCAGTTCGGCTTTGTTAAGGGCAGATCCTGCCTCTTAAACCTGGTTGATTTCTTTGAAACAGTCACCAAGGCCATTGACGAGGGGAAGGTGGTCCACACAGCCTACCTGGATCTCGCAAAAGCCTTCGATACAATACCCCACTCGGGCATTATAGATAAGCTCACCAGCTTAAATATAAACCCCTATGTCACTAGATGGTTGTAAACTGGCTCAAGGACAGAACCCATATGGTTAGAATTGCTGGAGCCATGTCAGACTCCAAACCAGTTACAAGTGGCATCCCACAAGGCTCAGTCCTGGGACCTCTCTTGTTCGGTATATATTTCTCGGAGGTACAGGCCAACACGGAAGGACTGTGGCTGACCACGTTCGCAGATGACTGCAAACTGGGTGCCATAATCAACTCTCCAGCCGACACAAGCATCCTCCAAAAGGGCCTCATAGAAACAGACAACTGGTGCCAGAGCCATGGCCTCAAGCTAAACGCCAAAAAGTGTGTAGTCATCCCCTTTGGCAAAAACAAAGTGCCCACAAATTACCACATAGGTGGTAATCCATTAAGTACAGAAGAAGTAATTAGGGACCTGGGGACCCAAGTTGATAGCAATCTCTCATTTGACAACCACGTGGCCAAAGTGGTTAGAAAAACATTTTATATAGCCCACCTAATCATGAAGGGATTCACTTCTAGATCAGGGGAGGTCATCGTGCCTCTTTACTCATCCCTCATCAAGCCCATAATTGAGTACAATGCCCCTTTTGGGATGTACCTTACCAGACACCTGCAGCAACTGGAAAGACCCCAAAAGTACCTCACCAAGAGGATCAAAGGGCTCAAACAGATGCCATATGCTGCTGGTTAAAGAAACTCACGCTCTACTCAGTGGCATACCGCCTGCTCAGAGGCGATCTGTGCTGATGTATAAAGCCATGTCCAACCCGGAATTAATGGACATGCTGCACCTCAGAAAATCCAAATCCCATCGAGCTACGGACTCGAGAGACTTGAACCTCAGCACTGAAATAAATAGGACATGCTGGAGGGACAGATTCATAACCCAGAGGCTCCCTTCACTCTGGAATAAAATCCCAGTCCAGGTTAGGCAGAGTCCCTCATTGACTCTCTTCAAGAGGAATCTTGATGAGTTGATGGGAGATCATAGGTTTATCCCGGGTATCACTTTTGTGTCACTGTTAGACAGAGGCACAGTATACTAACCTTGAAAAAGGGCATAGCAAAATTATTTTAAAATGGGTGGTGAAAGCCAAACACACTCTGGCTAGGCTTATAAATGCCCTAGGGCAGATAGCCTAGTATGAATCTATGAACCTATGAACCTATGATGCACAGGGGTAGTTAGCCTAGTACTTACCTAAGAACCTATGAGCACACTAGAACACGGCATATGTGGTCCTGCTAATGAGTAGTGGTAAGCGGTACATGGCAGCTAAACCTCAGCAGGCTTCAGGAGGTGGCAATATGAGTTTCACACATTATACTGAAGTCTCTGCAGACATTTAAATGCTGAAAACAGCACTGCTTTGTGTCTGATGATGACGGCAGCTACTTCTGAGTAGTTGCCCAAATGACATTGATCATATAAAATGAATTCAGCTAGCAGTCACAACATCATACTTTTTATTTCCCTGTATACATATTGATTTTGAGGGAATAGTGCGCAGACAATTTATAAATCATTTGTCTATGAGGACTATTGTTAATAGTCTCCATCTGACTTGTTTGCCCAGAAAATAAGAAAAAAAAGAGTTTTACACACTCTCTCTCTCTAGGCCGCAGTGGTGCAGTGGTTAGCGTTGTCTCCTCACAGCAAGAGGTTCTCCCATTCGATTCTCGGCTGCAGCACCTTCTGTGTGGAGTCTGTATGTCCTCCTCATGGTCGAATAACGCTAAAGACATGCAGGTAGGTGTGAGCGTGAATGGGCATGCCTTCGTTGAAGGTTGGGCATCGGGTTGGCAACTCGACATCGTAAAAATCCACTGCCAATCATGAGCGGACCGGAGTTTCGCCATGGCAACCCCTAACTGGGAAAAGCCGAAAGACACACACTCTCTCTCTCTCTCTCACACACACACACACACACACACACACACACACACACACACACACACACACACACACACACACACACACACACACACACACACACACACAGTAAAATGAATGTGCATATATGTGAGGGGACTGCAGACTGCACCCAGAAGCTCACTAGCACAACCGACCTTAAAGACATAGTGAAGAGAAGAAAATGAGATTGAGGAGTACTTCTGCAGATCCTGGGAGTAGTTACTGACTGCAAGCTCCTTCTTTTATCAACTCTTCTTCCTCCTCCTCTTCTTCATACTTAGAGTAACCCTTTCACAACACCATAGAAAGATATTGAGTAATGTCCATTCTGTACCTTATGATCTCCAGCAAGAATACCTCCAGCTCCCTAGTCTCTATACTTAACACATTCCTCTCCAACTCATTCATCCTTTCTATGACTTATTCTAGAAAGCTTGGTGTAGCTGTCATTGTATGGCTAGTAGTCAAGGTGTGGTTGGCTGGGCTGCTTTAGAGTGGGAGAATTCCCTCTTTTGGAGTCTGTACCATGTAGGACGTCTATATGCTCTATTGTCTTGTGCCATGAACCTTCACTCTGCACCCTGTGATCCAGTCCAGCTGAGATTAACACTAGATTTACTGTTAGGTTTTATTTATGCCCTTGAAGTACTGCTGGTGGATTTGACATTCTAAATTGGTGAATTGAGTGTGTGCATGTGTGTGCATCTTCTGAGGAAGGTTGGGCACCGAGCTGACAACTCAACACTATAAAACTCTACTGCCACTCATTCTATGGAACAATGATCTACTGAGGTGACCCCTAATGGGAGCAGCTGAAAGAAAAATAAGTATTACCTTTACAACTACTGGATGGTTAGTGCTGTGGATGTCTGTAGAAGTACTGCACAAAGAGATGTTGATACTTATTGTATGTGTCTCTTTCTTCTCTTTAGATCCATAGTGTTAGAAATTAGCATGTTAGCAGCTGTATGAACTTCTCTAATTATTAGTTATAGGCAACCCAGGAATAATTACTGTGTTTTTGTTGCTTGTTGTCTTTTACATATGTCACAAATTGTGGCTGAAATTGGTCCACCTATCTAGTTAACAAAATATTAAATACTTAAATGAAAATACTCCCAGATTATTTTCCATACTGTTATAATTATTTCCACTCTCTCCAGCAAACACTTCACACTAGAGATATTGTTACCCATTGCAGGATTTTGTATGTGTCTGCATTGAGCCTCGGTTCCTACTTTTCTGTCAACTCATTCAGCCTTTTCAAATCATTGCATAGATTTTTCAACCATGGCATACTACAACTCTTATCTTTGTGTCATCTGAAGAGTCTGTCCAACATAAATGCAGTGAAGACTGCCTGGCAGAGGATCGACCCCCTTCTGTATTCCACATCTCACTTTTCTTATTCATAAGATCATTCTTTTTCATAACCATCTGTTTCTTGCCCTTTTAGCCAGACCATGACTGCATTCCAGTTTTGGTCTTAACCTTAGCTTATACAGTTTTCCTAGCTACCTTGGAAGGACCAAATTAAGGTTCATTGCGAAGTTCAGATAAACAATTTACTGATAACCCCCCTCCTCCCATTTCTGATGTAATGTTATCATGAAACAGAATTAGATTCAACAGACAGTTCCTTCAGGCCACAGGCTGCATTATTTTGATAACCTGGAGATTGTTGCCGTCTAAGAAATCATCCTACCTTCCCTTCAGGATTCTCTGCATGACTTTTACTGCCAATGCTATTAAACGACAAGGCCTGCAGTTTTTTTTTCTGAGCTACACTTTCTTTGGATTTGTACAGAAAGGGCACGAAATGAAGGTATGATTAACTACAATGCTGAGAATCTACTGGAAATCTGATCTCATATCTCACTGTTCTGCATGCTTGATGAACTGCTAGCAGAGAGGCCTGTAAACTCAAACATACTCATAGGTTCATAGGTGTGTACTAAACCAATAGCTCTGGAACCTTTACAAGCTTAGCCCATAGACGTGCCCTGGCATCATGCCGCCATTAGTACCTGGTGCCTCTATCAAGTAGAGCCACTGGAGTAATCCCCAGGGTGAACTTTCTATTTCCCATACACTCATCAAGATTTTTCTTGAAAAGGGCCAGTGAGGTGCTCTGCTTGATGTGTATGGGAAGTCTATTCCAGAGCATGGTCAGTCTCTGGGTTATGAACCTGTCCCTCCAGCATATTCTGTTGATTGTGATAATGAGGTTGAGGTCCCTGGAGTGTGTGGTGCGGAGGGATTGGGATTTCTTTAGGTGTAACATTTCTAACAGGGCTGGCTCAGACATGGCTTTGTAAGTCAAGCAGAGATCACCGCTAAGTAGGTGATACGAGACAGAGAATAGTTGGAGTTTTTTGAGTCTGTCTATGTAGGGCATGTGTTTAAGGCCTAGGATCCTCTTCGTGAGGTACTTTTGTGGCCTTTCCAGCTGTTGCAGGTGTTTAGTGAGGTATATGCCAAATGGGGCATTATACTCAATGATTGATCTATTGAGGGAAGAGTAGAGAGAGATGATGTCCTCTTTCTTCCTGGATGCAAAATCCTTGGTAAAGTGATGTGCCACATAGAAGGACTTTCTGACCAGGGTGGCAATTTGGTGGTCGAAGGAGAGGATGCTGTCAACCTGTGTCCCCAAATCTCTTATAACACCTTCAGTGTTCAGTGGGCTACCATCAATGTGGTAATTAGTGAGAACTGAGTTTTTCCCAAAGGGAATGATGATGCATTTTTTGGCATTAAGATTAAGGCCATGGTTTCTACACCAGTTGTTGGTCTCATGTGGCTTGGAATCTTACTGGAACATGGTACAACTGCAAAAATCTGTCAGACTTGTCTAAACAGTTAACAATCAGACATGGGAAGTGTATTAAAAGGAAAAGATGTGAAAGATCAAGAAAGAGAGGCTCTAAGCCAAGAATTAAGGCCAGACTGAAAAGAAATCCACACAGGCCTGCTCTTCCTTCCATGCTGCTGGCAAAATATATGCTCAATGGAGAGCAAGATGGACTACTTAAGGATGAATCTTTCCATACAATCTAAGGTGAGAAATAGTTGTTTATGTGGCTGAACTCCTATACAAATGATAGCACAATATATGTGGAGGGGGTGTCATTGTCTTTTGCTGACAGAAATCAGTCTCTCTGTGGAAAAATCTTGTGTGGGGGGGGTGTTTGTGTGCATATCAACAGCAACTGGTGTACAAACTGTGAAATAATTACCTTTCACTGCTCAGAGAACATTGAGTTCATGTCACTAAAATGCAAACCCTTCTACTTGCCTAGGACATTCAATGGGGTGAGCATAACAGCTGTTTACATCCCCCCAGTACTAATACCAACATGACATTGAACATTCTGTATCTGTCAATAAATGACCTCCAGAATAAGAACCCTGAGTTTGCCCGTATAATTGGTGGTCTTATCAAGCTGACTTGAAATCCATATTACCCCATTACTGTTAACAAATGAACTTTGTGCCGAGGGAAGAATACTCTAGATATGGTGTACACAAATGTAAAACTGGCCTACAAAGCAGTACCTTATCCACAGATGGGCAACTCATACCATCTGGCCATCAGGCTGCTTCCTGCATACACACCACTGCTGAAAAGGGGCAAACCTACAACTAAACAAGTAAGGATATGGCCTGAGGGAGCAGTCTTGGCACTAGAGGACTGCTTCAAATGTGCAAACAGGTCAGTGTTTAGAGAGGCAGCTGTAAAGAACCACCATATTCACCTGTAGGAGTATACAGAATCTGTAATGGCCTATATTTCAAAACGTGTTGATGAGGTAAGAGTCATCAAATGTATCACCATGCATGCTAATCAGAAATCCTGGCTATATGGTGAAGTATCTGTGCTCCTAAAGGCACAAAATGCTGCATTTAAATCTAAAGGCAAGGATGCCCTAAGAGTGGCTAGAGCAAATCTAAGCAGAGGTATAAAGGATGCTAAGAAGACCTATCAGTGTAAAATTCAGGGACACTTCTCTGATCAAAGGGACTCCAGATGTCTCTGGCAAGGCATACAAGCCATAACCATCTACAGGCCTGCATCCTCCTCATGTGATGACAACACAGAATTTCTGAACAAACTAAACACCTACTTCAGCAAATTTGATATGGACAACAACATTGTGCCAAATAAGCTCCCTGTTGAAAAGGGTGAGGGGGTGCTATGTCTAAGAACATCCAGTGTTCTGAAGACCCTGAGATAAGTAAACTCAAGAAAAGCAGCTGGTCCTGATAATATTATGGGAAGGGTTCTAACAGACTGTGCTACCCAACTGTCCACTGTACTAACAGATATATTCAATGCATCCCTGCAACTAGCCATTGTACACAGTTGCTTCAAAAAATGCCACAATCATTCCTTTACCAAAAAATCCCAACCGACAAGCCAAAATGATTACCAGCCAGTTGCTCTTACATCAACAGTAATGAAGTTTTTTGAGCGGTTGATCAAGAACCATATCTTTTCAAGCCTACCTGCAACACTGGATACATTACAGTTTGCTTAAAGATCTAACTGCTGCACAGCTGATGCAGTAGCTATAGCACTTCATGAATCCTTGGCACATCTAGATAAGAAGAATTGCTATGTCAGAATGCTGTTCATCACTTTTAGTTCCGACTTTAACACTGTCATCACCCATAATTTGATATAGAAGTTAAGCCAGCTGGGCATCCACACCCCCCTATGCAACTGGATACTGGAATTTCTCATCAACAGACCCCAAGAAGTATGTGTGCGAAATAGCTGTTCAATCAGTATTATATTGAGCACAGGTGTCCCTCAGGGCTGCGTCCTAAGTCCTCTGATGTTCACATTGCTGACGCATGACTGGATGGCCAAGTATAAATCCAACAAAATCATCAAGTTTGCAGATGATACCACTGTCGTAGGTCTTGTCAGAAATGGTGAGGAAACAGCCTACAGGGATGAAGTGGTGCATCTGATATGTTGGTGTGACAGCAACAATATTTCCTTAAATGTGAGCAAAACCAAATAATTAATAGTGGACTTTAGGAGGACACAGGAGACACATCAGTCTCTGGAAATTAAGGGGATGGCAGTGGAAAGGGTCTAAAACACCAAGCTCCGGGGTGCACATCTCAGTTGACCTATCCTGGTCAAGTCATATTAGCCACACAGTGAAGAAGGCACAACAACATCTGCACTTCCTATGGAAACTGAGGAAGGCAAACCTGTCTCAGTCCATCTTCAAAACCTTCTACAGGAGGACCATCGAGAGCAACCTCACAAATAACATCATAGTTTGTAGTGGTAACTGCAAAGCATCTGACTGCAAGGCTCTCCTGAGGGTAGTGAGGACAGCGGAAAAAGTCAATGGTTTCTTGCTCCCATCCATGGACAATCTGCACAAGACTCTGTGTGTGGGGAAGGGCTAGGAAGATAATAGATGATCCCACTCACCCTGCTCATGGCATGTACTTCCACCTTTACTCTGGTAGGTGGTATCACAGCTTACACTGCAAAGCATCTAGACTGAACAGGAACTTCTTCCCTTTCTCCATAAGGCTGCTGAACTCGAATGCCAGGCATGACAGTGAATAATTAGATCAATATGTCACTTGCTGTGAAGTATCATCTATAGTAATCACTCTAACAAATAGTTTCAATAACTGTTACAGTTAGTGATTTCTTATGCATACTCCATACATGTGCAATATGAACATCAGAATATATCATACTACAACTGAAGTGCAATATCTAAGCAATCACAATGTGAAGTCATAGTCTTTGCAATACCTACTAGCATAATGTTGTCTAATGCATTCCTGTCCAATTGTGGTCATTTATTGTGTTGTTAATATTTTAATTATCAGTATATGTACATTAGACTTACTGTCATTCAAACCATGTGATCAATGTTATGTTTCGCACAGGGAACAAAGCAACATAATTTTGTTCAGCTTGAACTGTTGTGTATATCTGATCGACAATAAAATTTACTTTGACTTTAAACGAGAATATCATGCCTGTTGTCTTGTAGTTCTGAGGCACTTACACAATAATTAGTTATTTGTTAAAGTTCTCCATCAAGGAAACTGCCATTAGAGTAGCTACATTCATGATGACAATAGGAGAAATCACATTTTCTCTCTGTACCTTATCTTAGCATTTGGGGGTCAGTTCCCTTTCCTTCCCCTCATAGTCTATAATGGTGCCGTGTCCACTGCTCTCCAAATTCTGTCCTGCATTACAGCCAGCATATGGTCAAAGGTTCAAAGGTGATTACTATGTCAACAGCCCCAGGGTGCCTTTTTAAAGCTAGCTTTGCTTTCCAAATGTTTCTGATAAGTTTTGATACCCTGTGGTTATTTTAAGGGGTACATACATAGGCTTGAGCATGGGTGGTCAAGCATTTACAGTCTGTCTGTCTGCTCGGCCAGATGTCTGAATCCCTACTCACTGGTCTGATTTAGCATGGAATCCTCCACATCCATTCTGCAATGAAACTGAGCAGAATATTCACTCAATGCCCTTGCTTTTTTTCTGCAGTCTTCTGTAATCTCCCTCTGTACCTTAAAATGCTTAACCAGGTCTACTCTCCACATCCCTCTTTTTGCTAAACATGCATTTTTTTTTCTAATCCTTTATCCCTTGTCCCAGACTCTGCTTGAATTGCATCTTTCTCATCTCACCTGTCTTTTTATGGCTCTACTTATCTCCTTGACTAGACCTCCTTGATTTCCCCACCCCCTCATTTCCATTTGTCATGTGTCTCAACTTGTCCTGGTCACTAATACAATATACCTGCTGAGGTACAGGTCCTTTTCCTTAAGTCTTTGTATATAGTCCTTTGTACTCAGTCCCTGTCAGTTCCATAAGTTATTCAGCTGCTTAGTTTGTTTTTATACCCAGACCATTTATGTATCTTTGACATGTCTCCCAGTGAAGCACAAACTACTGCCCTTAAGGTCTCATTGTTTACCATTAGTGTAGATTGATTTCCATCTTTGACATTGTAAACTTTACTTTTCCCAATATGTTATACATAGTGACATTATGTACTTGTGGCTAATGGGGCCTTCAAATGGACATCCTTCACCATGTCCACCTTGATTAGAACCATAATCATAATTTAATCATATGTGTTACAAATTTGTAGTAAGTATTTAATTATCCACTTAAGGAATAGCCAGGCACAAATTTGTAGTAAGTATTTAATTATCTACTTAAGGAATATCCAGACAGCTTAAAAAAGACAAACTGTATCTAAACTTATCAGTAAAACTTACCACAAGTGAAGACCTAGAACAACTCAGGATACAACTCCTTTCTACCCCTCCTCAAGAGGCAGTGACCATAGTGAGTTATTTATTTGGTAGCAGATAGAAAGTTAGGCATGTCAGCTGACTGATGCACGCAAGGTCAGAATAATAAGGTAGTAAAAATGTATTTGGACACTGAAGTCACAGAATCAGTTGTTTCTGAGCATGTGGTTCCCAGTTTTCTTAATTTACTGTTGTTGACTGGAAACTCCAGATTTTGTCATTGTGTGCTACAGAAATGTCAGCCATTTGTGATCTAAATTACATCACATTGCTTGCTACCTTCTGCATGTACCTACCAGAAGAGCATTAGAAGAAGGGAGCAAGACTCCTCCTGTTTCAGAATAGAGTGTCATGGCTACATGACTGATCTCATTTTTGATGACCTTATGGTGTTAAGATTCTGAATGTGGCTATCTATCAGGCGTCTGACAGTATCAATCTCTTATTTTGGTTTGTATCTTACATTCTTTTATTAGTCACTTTCTGTTGCTCCTTTGTTTCTGTCATGTAAAATAAAATATAAGTACTACTCAACTAACAGAACAGAAACACTGTACGATGCCTATGATGACCTACCACTGGACCAGTAATCAAGCAGCCTCAGTCCTCACCACTGGCAACAATGGGGGACAGTCACTGAGAGGATAACAAGTACACACACAGTATTTCCAGATGCAGCACTCTGTATCAAGTGCAATTTTCCTTAACAGAACACAGAGACCACAGTCTGGTTTCTCACTCTTTATCCAGATCCCCAATAAGACTCTCCACTGGCACAGCTACAGAGTTGAGATCTCAGCTGAGTGACCAGTCTAAGACATCCAGCACCCTTTCTGCCCAACCAGTGCTTCATGTCCTTGCACAAGTAGTTGATGCACACACTCTTTGAGGTTTGATTTACACACACACACACACACACACACACACACACACACACACACACACACACACACACACACACACACACACACACACACACACACACACACACACACACACACACACACACACACACACACACACACACACACACACACACCTGGGAAAGGCTGGCACAGGTTTACTAGCTATGCTCCCTTCTGCCCAGACTGTAAGGTAGTTATCACTGCCGCCAGTCAATTACTTATCAGCTATTTTATCCCACCCACAATTACCTCCATACCATCATGCACCCCCTTCAAAACTTTACTAAAAACACACCTAAAAACATGCTGGCTATGACCTTGCAACTCCCACTCTAATATCACCCACCCCATCCAACCATTACCTTTCTTTCCACCCCACTAACTACCTTGATTATAGCAACCTCAGATGTTCATAAGCCTAGTACTTATTATACAGCAGGATCTTCTTATTGTAACATTTGTTAATGCCTGTTATGCACTTTGCAGATAAAGATTCTAGTTGTCTACTGATGTACTATGTTCTTCATCTGTAAATATGTTTGTAATTAATTGCTATGTTAATCAAATTATTAATCACTATGTAATTCAATGTAACTACTGTCTGTTTATTTTAACTGTGGAGCTTTTCTCCCCGGGCCTCCACTGAAAATGGACCTACATCCAGTCGGACACTCCTGGTCAACAAATGTAAATAAATAAATAAATATTTCAAGGCCCTTAACAAAGGGTGTCCAATCTTAATGTGTAATAAAAATGGTAGTTTGACCAAGAGCAAGGCTATTAGGAGTGGCCCACACAGTGTCACCAAATAAATATGCAAGTACTCTCAAAACTTAAATATCTCTACACAGTTCAGCTGCAATGAAAGGTTTAAATATTTTTAATAATAAATAATAAAAGAACACGACAATACTAAATACATATTCACAGTGATATCAGAGTTCAAAACCACAGGAGATATTTAAAACAGCATTGCAGAGCAGTCTCAAGTAAGTAAAGAAAAACATCTAACCTAAGCTTCATTATATTCCTGTTTCTAAGAGAATTATACCTTTTCCTAGAAACTTACTTCATTAGAGCAAGGCAGATGTTCTAGTCCAAGACCAACTACAGAATGATCTCTCTTATTAAGAGACTTCTGAAATTAATATCTAAAATATTACTGCTGGGATAGCTTGCAGAATGACATTATTTCTTGTCATCTGACTTCTTGTTCCCAGGCCAAAACAACCATTGATGGTAGCCGGTAGCATTTAGCATCTACCTGTAAAAATATACAGACAAGGGCTCCTACTCAGATCTCTGGCAGATGCTGGAAGTCATAAAACAACTGCATTCCTTCATGCTTTCAAGACTAGAAATTAGTTCACCCTAAAGACAATACAGAAAGTTTTCTAGTACAGACATTGTGTCTCTTGCTGCACTGAAAACTGAAAGATACCATCTTTTATGGCCTAGCCATAAAGTACTTTAATTTCAGTTATTTTTCTGAAATTAACCTCCTGTATTCCAGTTACCACTGTTAAAATATATACATTTAAACAGTTGCAATAATGCATGTAACATTTCTATTCTTTTCCAGTAGGGAACACTGTGGATCCATTTTAAGCACAGGCATTTTTCCAAATACCTTTTCAACACACACATCTGTACAAGCAGTTTAATATGCACATGACATCCAGTTCTAATACATTTGTAATGCAAGCATCTTATATAAATCATTTTGATGTTCGCCAGTGACATATAGTTTACAGAATTCCAGCTGTCTGGGTTGGCAATATCTCTTTTTGTCACAATGCCCACTGGAAACAATGCAAAACAGCTGTATTTCCCCATTCCACAGTCAGAATGCAGATTAGAAAGCAGCAAGATAATAAGCAACATTGTATTTTTCATTACAGTGTAGTTACATCAAAAAAAAAAAACAGACCAGTATGAGTCTCACTGAGTGGATAAATAGAAAAAAATCATTGTACGGTATTATAATAAATATTTTATATGCATGTGTGTATGCACTTGCACACACACAAACACACACACAATGTGGTGTTTGCTTTTGTGTCCCTGCCTCTGTGCATGCCAGGTTATGAGTCTTTGCATGCTCCATTCAGACAAAGTTTCATATATACATTCACATATGTTTGTGTAAGATTTACATAGCTGTGTGTACACTTATGTATGTCTATGTGTTCATATATATATATATATATATATATATATATATATATATATATATATATCTGTGTATGACACATACATATTTATTGTACGTGTATATGACTGAGCATGTTTGTGTATGCAAGTATATGTGTGTGTGTGTGTGTGTGTGTGTGTGTGTGTGTGTGTGTGTGTGTATATATATATATATATATATATATATATATATATATATATATACATACATACACACCCCACTTTAATATTCTCACTCCGAGATTGCACTACAGTGGAGAAAGGGAATTTTCCCTTATCCACACTGTAGTACGACTGGCACAACAGGCATACTGATGCAAAAATAATGCTTCGGTGAAAAGCATTTTTGCGAAAGTGTGCCCGCCCATTTGCGATTCGGTAAAAAGTGCATTCGTGCAAGAATCCTAGACCCATATATATATATTTTTTCTCTAAGCCAGATAGGTAGTTAGGAAACTACTTAACATTTGTCAGCAGGGGAAATTTCAGAAATGATACATGATGAATTCAAAACTGCTTTTAATGTTGCTTTATGAGAACCATAGGTTTGTATCATATGCAACCCTCTAACCATACAAGTGTACATAATTTACCTCTGACTGATATCTAAGTGTAATGCATTAAGATTATCTCCTCATGTTTTGTTTTCTTAAAACTGGGTTTTAATTTTCTGCATATAGAAAGTTTTGAGAAGAGCTAAGATATTTTTGCTATGTAGGTAACATTTTCTTATACGGTGTAACAAATTGCTAAGATGATATTGTGGTTGCGTTTACTGAGCTTTCATTTTCCAGCAGCACAACATTGGAAACTGGCCAGAGCTTCAAGCATACTCCTTTGGTAAACATTGTAAATACATTCATGTTTAATTTCTGACTGGCTTGCAGTCAGCATGGAACACCAGGTTATGTAAAAGGAATACAACTAAAGTACATCCTGGAACATCATGCAGTGCAAATAAATTTAGATTTTTTGGTAGGATAAGGCACAATGCAAACTGATTATATAAAGGCAAAGGCAAACATGAAGATGAAAAGGTGCAGGTTAGTACGCTTACTGGTCAGGCATTTAAAATTAGCTCAGCAGTCCTGCAGTGTATATCTGATGATATTAGAGGATGAAGAGGGCAGGACACTGTAACTGTGTACTTAATTTCTCAAGGAATTAGTTAACGCAGCTGTTCAGAATATTTTTAAAAGCACCAAAAATGACCAATGCGGTGTACCATGCCTGTAAATTTGCTGTTCAACATATGGGCAGTAGAACTGTTCTCTTTTTTCTTGCATGTGTGTGTTTATATATACACACAATGCACAAAACTACAAAAGAATCATGATTGCATCTGTGTCTAGCTATCTTTATATGCGTGGGGGAGGGCAGCAGGTGTCTTATCAGAAGAGAATGCTGGTAGGTCAGCAAAAGAAAAGTAGGCATCAGGGAAATCAGTTAATAGAGTATTGATTCTCTTTAAAGGAGAGAGAAAGCAGATACATTTTCCTGCCATCATACAGTTAATGAAAAAGTAACAGCCGCTGGCTGATTCCTTGCAAAATATGTATGCGTACATTTTCATTTCAGAAAGTATGAAGCCTGAATGTGCCTAAGCTGGCTGCATACTCCATGCTGATTTTCTTTAGAGACAGCAGATGCAAATCCTGCTCAGAAAGTACATTCAAAAAACTGGCTAGTCCCCCTCGGCTACGACAAAGATGGAAGCAGGGGGTGGGGAACAATCAATAAATGAAAAACATTGCTTTTTATTCAGTGCAACCATCATGAACTCACTTGGAACTCATCGAACTATATAAATGACATCAGATCCTTGCCTTTTTTCTCCTTCAGCTGTTTGTCAGGACTGCGCACCTTGTCTTAAAAGTTATTGCTGTGCAGTGGCTTACATAATGAGCTTATGAGAGTAGGTATGCAATAAAAGTCACAGTCAATACACAGTGTGAAAACATTACAATAAACTACTCTGTGACATAAAGCAAACACTCCTCTTTAGTACATAAAAGCAGTCTCAACAATTTGGGAAATTTTAAGCAAGATGAAGTACAGCCAGTGATGTAAGTTCTCTATATCAGTAATCAAATAAAACTGTGATGTATTATATTAACAAAGCTGTCCAGATTTTCTGTATAAAAATGACAAGCAGAGGTTTATCTCTGAAATTCTAAGGTCTAAAATCAGACTGTAATAATAACTGAAACAATAATAATAATAGTAATAGTAATGACAATGCTATATAGTACAACTTCACATCATTTAGTGCTGAGGGCTAATGCATCGGTTATATGTTTCAAGGGTGCGTGGTTCAAATCCTTTTAACTTCTTATTTAGCTCAGCAGTTTCATTCAGATGCTTGCTGTAGCAATTGTGTGGATTTCAAAGCTGCCCCCTCCTTTTGTCAGGCAGCTTGTGAAGAGGGTTAACACTGTGAGCACTTGTTTGACTCCTGCAGTCCTCGCATGCCTATTGTGTGGCAGTGAGCTAGTCACTTATCTAGACAGTGCTGGTGAAAACTGTAAATTTGCACTAGGCTCAATAGTGTCCCCTGGACTGCAGGCTTATTAACTACCTACCCATTTAAAAAGGCACAATCACATGTATGTGGGGGTGGTGAATACTTAAGAGCAGGTGGAAAAGACATCAAATGAATCATGAATAAAAACAAACTAGTCGAAATATAGACGCTGCTATTTATTAAAGTTTACTGGTAATAAGAGATTTGTCTTTAGTTCTCCCACTTTATTAAAATGGGCTACATTAAGTAGGTTGATAATTTCCTAGTTTATAGAATCAGAGTTATAAACTACTAGCCTTCATGAAATTTGGCGGCCATCACCCTTTGTCATACTTTCTGCTCCCCCATGTTGATATTAAGGTCCCTTTTTAAAGATGTGAGAAGGGTCCTTAGACACTGTACCAAACAAAACTTATTCCAGATGCATGGCAGCCTCAGAATAACCTGTTTTTCGTCTCTTGGGGTATTGGTTATGTTGATTAACTATTATATTCCCATCATACCTCTTATTTTCTTAGCAGAAGAATTCTGCACAAAGCCAAAATAATGGGGGAGGGGGAATGACAAAGGACCAAAATCAGGGACAGATTTTGTATATTACTCTTACAAATTCAAAAAAAAATGATAGAAAATGCATGGTAATGCAAAGCCTGATTTCTGAGGCATATGGAATCTAAAACTCAAATGTCTGTCAATATTTAATAACTTCAGTACTCAATGATTTGGCAGAAAACCACAGATTTGTATGAGGAACAGACCACAAGTATGAAGGAAAAATCTGGACATCCTTCAAAATTCTGGACACTTGCATGGTGCACTTCCTAGAATGGGTTCTATACTTAAGACAAAGATTTTAAAAATGTTTAGGGTAAGACACCATCTTGAAGCCAAGGCAGATGCTCTCTCTGAGTAGTCTGTATGATATAAAACAGAGGAATAGTCAATTCAGTATACACTACTGTAGCCGCTGTCACTGAAACAGTGTATTACTCCAGTTAATCTGGTGCTGGGTTAATTGGCTACACAAAGTAATACTGTATTCTTTGTCAGGATATATCCTGGAGGCTAAGAGGGATAACCACATCTTTAGTTTGACTAGACATGCTTTTCGATAATGTGTGGGAACCTCAAATGCTTTTCTAATCCTAGAAACTATGTTAAGGTGAAAAATCAAAGCCTTTACTAATTAGTGTACCTAAATCTGGAAGTTATGACCTATCATTTGGGACTGCCCATTTATTTTATTATTAGTGGGACTTTCTTTTCATTTTCTTTAACCAGCAATTTTACTGTTATAGACTGGTTAAATCCTACTGTTGGCACAGTATCACACATTAAAGTGAGTGCATTACCCATCTTGAAGTCCTCTGCATATTTTGACATAAAAAGATTAAAGGTATCTGGCTAATTTTGCTTCAGAGAAAAAATAATAAATAAAATAAAGATCTGTTGAGATCCTTTTGGAACATGACTGGTCACTTTAGTCAGCACAAGTAGAAATATACCATCCCTCATTCAGAGTCCTGTCACCCAGTCCTTTAGCCATCTGAGGATTAAGTTCCTCAACAATGACCTTTTTGGGTTGGGAGATGATTCCGTTGTGTGGGATACTGGGTGAAGACCTTTATCAGACAGAGCCAGCACTACACATAGTCCAACTAGGTGGCTGTTTAGAAGGTTGCTCTTCTATGGCAGTTTTTTCATGTTTGTTTGTTTTTTTAAAGAAGTGAAATATAGCATTTCTTTGCCTAAATAAATAAATGTGTAAATGTCCTGAGGTGCTCTTGCTTAAAGAAAATGTGCCCAGACTGCTGCTGGCACTCTAGGCCATGATACCGTAGTTGATGTTTCCATTCGAGTCGCAGTACACTTGAACATTGCAGAGGTGTTGCTCTGTGGGTGGGACAGAGCAGAAAGCTATCAGTGTTTAAGTGTGAGTTAAATGATGCTTTTAGTGTATTTGAAGGCAGAAAGTATGGTTTCCATAGGCAGTAAGGTATTTTTTGCTGATAGTGATCAACCAGATATTTTGGGTAGAAGGATCAGGGCAAGACAAAAAAATAATAAGGCATGGGGCTGGGGGAAATAAATGCCCAAAATCAAGGACAGAATTTAAATAATGATGTAATTTACTCAAAAATCAACATACATTTTCTTAACAATAAGAAGTATGAAACTCTGTCTGCTGGCATCATTTATGGATTCCATACTTCTCAACTGAACAAACTTTGTATATCATTCTGATTTCTAGCCTTCATTTGACCACTTTCACACATTTCTGATCCTATTGCAATCATACATAATTTCTGAAAAACGTTTAAGCTTTTTAATATTTTTTTTGTGGGGTGGCTTATAAACTTTTCTCATGCCATGCAATGCTATTGGTGCTTTCTGGATTAGCTGACAATATGCAGGCAGTCAGGGAGACAGACAAGAGCAGTAAGCATGGCCATGACGTATGAGTGAAATACTTAAAAGGTGTCTGCAATTAGTTGGGTCTAAGCAAAATCACAAGCAAGCAAGTAGTTTAAGCATAATCAGCAGCTAGAGGCACTTTACTATCCATTTCATTTACATTGCCAATATATTTTTTAATTCTTTACAATCTCTTTGAACAGAAATGTTAGGATTATAGGGTCATAGGATCATACAAATTTACTAGGCTATTGGCCCTTAGGCCCTTACAAGCCTAGCCAAGAATTTAGCCCATGTTCCGCCAAGTCAGCACCTGATGCCCCTGTCCAGCAGGGACACAGGTGGAATCCCAGGTGTATTTTATGTTCTTCATCCAGTTATCCAGATTGTGCTTAAACAGGGTTAATGAGGTACTGCTTGACATGGAGAGGGAGTTTATTCCACATAACAGGGAGTCTCTGGGACACAAATCTGTCCCACCAACAAGTCCTATTGATGTCGAAGACCAGCTTGAGGTTGTGCATGTGGATTACCGGAGTGGAGATGCAACTTGCGGATATGCAGCAGTCCCATCAAGGTGGGGGTCTGAGATTGTTTTGTATGCCAGACACAGGCCACCTCTGAGAAGTCTGTATGAGACCATGTACAGGGACAGGGCTTTTAGCCTATCTGTGTAGGGTAGATGTCTGAGGCCCTGGATTCTCCTGGGGATGAACCTCTGCAGTCTCTCCAGCTGGATGCATGTGCTTTGTGAGGTACATGCCGAAAAGGGTATTGTACTCAATAATGGTTCTTATAAGAGAAGAATACAGGTATGCTATGACCTCCTTGTCCCTGGATGAGATACCAAACTGTTTTCTGCACTTCTGTTTTACTGTATATCTGTGCAATCTGTGCAACTGCTTTTTAGACTCCTTTATTTCATCTCTTAGAGCTGAATATATGTTACTGTTTGTGACCTTTTGAGCTTGTAGTGAAATCTTTTGTCTAGAAAGTCCTAGCTGTTTTCTTTGTGGCAGAAAGAATCAGTCTAGTTTGATGTAGCTAAAAGCATTCTGGTATGTTGGGAGGGGCTCTCCACAGCTTTGAACCTGGTTTCTGTGACTGGACAAATGTCAGCATCTTCCTGCATTCAGAATGCTTGCAATGAGAGCAGTTTCATATTTAGACGCATAGCGTTTAGCACCATGACCTTTAATCTGCGATTTGATGTAATTTTCATGTTGGTAGTTTTGACCCCATACAATTGGCTAAAAAAGGGACTATGGGAGAGGCAAGAGCCTTTGCCAGAAGCCTGAAGCCGAAGGGAAGCAGATGAAGGCCATCTCTTGAAAAGCATCATGGTCAGTCGCTCATGTCTTCCCAGGAAGACCATCTCTTGAAAAGCATCATGGTCTGTCGCTCATGTCTTCCCAGGAAGGCCATCTCTTGAAAAGCATCATGGTCTGTTGCTCATGTCTTCCCAGGAAGGCCATCTCTTGAAAAGCATCATGGTCTGTCACTCATGTCTTCCCAGGAAGGCCATCTCTTGAAAAGCATCATGGTCTGTCGCTCATGTTTTCCCAGGAAGGCCATCTCTTGAAAAGCATCATGGTCTGTCGCTCATGTCTTCCCAGGAAGGCCATCTCTTGAAAAGCATCATGGTCTGTCGCTCATATCTTCCCAGGAAGGCCATCTCTTGAAAAGCATCATGGTCTGTCACTCATGTCTTCCCAGGAAGGTCATCTCTTGAAAAGCATCATGGTCTGTCGCTCATGTCTTCCCAGGAAGGCCATCTCTTGAAAAGCATCATGGTCTGTCGCTCATGTCTTCCCAGGAAGGCCATCTGTTGAAAAGCATCATGGTCTGTCGCTCATGTCTTCCCAGGAAGGCCATCTCTTGAAAAGCATCATGGTCTGTTGCTCATGTCTTCCCAGGAAGACCATCTCTTGAAAAGCATCATGGTCTGTCGCTCATGTCTTCCCAGGCTGTCAGGTACTGGATCCCATTGGAATGACACCAGAAACTAAGCCAGTTGTTAAAGTCAATCATTTGTTGTTTGTATTGAGGCATCATTCTGGGTGATGGTAGAATGCTACTTAAGGCTAGGAACATACCTGCCTGGGAGACATATTCAGGAAGCTCAATCTTGTCTCTTGTCATATAATGAGGGGGTACGTCTCAAGTAATTCATGCCATCATGGACTATGACAGAGTCATAACAGTACCCGTTGTTAAGAGACTTGAGTGCATGGTGATATGGTGGATTCTAGCACCTGACAAACAACTAAACATGACTTTCTCCTTATCCAGCCTGGTGAAGGACACATCTGTGTGTCTCACACTGGAGTCTCCTATGACTAATATGTTGGGTTTATGTTTAGGCCTTTGTGGCTGTGAGACACAGGTGTGGGGACTATGTGTGGTGGGCAGTCATGTTTGCGTGCGTTTCTGAGGTCTCCTTTGTTTAGGTATGCTTTTGTTGAGGGCCTCTGCATATGTGGGAGTGTGTTGTGCTGAGGACCTCTGCATATATGGGTGTGTGTTGTGTAGGTGTGGGTGGTGGTTGAGGTGTGTTGTTTGTGTTGACAACCTTCTCAGTGTCAGATATACTGGCTTGTAAGGGAGAGCATAGACTCTAGGTTCCTAATGTAATTGCATCTCTCACAAATTGTGTTCCTAGGTGGTAGTAGTAGAGGGTTGTCTGCGTGCATGAGGCAGTTGCTACACTGTCTCCAGATGCCCATATCAACCAGACTGGCAGGAGAAACCATAGGAAGTTGTCCAGCCATATTTGTCAGAATCTGAGGGAGAGAGGCCAGAGAGAGCTAAGGGGGTAAAGGGTGGAAGGTCTAAGAGGAATACTACTAGGTGATCACACAAGTGTTACTAAGGGAAAATTTGTAGCTGGAATACCTCAAAATGGGTTAAAAACAGTGCAGCTGTGGTGCGTGATGTGCAAACAAGCCCAAACCAGCTCAAACGCGGGGTTTAGATACCACAAAAAATAGAATATTCTAGTAACACAGAAATCTATGCAATCCTGCTAGCCCCTGCTTTCTTTACCAATCAGCTAGTGCCAGACAACGTCGTTGCAGTGGTAGCATTGTCACCTCACAGAAAGTGGTTCTCTGGTTTGATTCTCAGCTGGGGTGCCTTCTGTGTGGAGTCTGCATGTTCTTCCTGCGTTCCTGTGGGTTTCCTCCAGTTTCCTCCCACACCACACTCTAGAAGTCTCAGATTTCTTCCATCCCAGAGTGGGTGAACATAAAATGCCATTCCTTCCCACCCCACCCACTTCAGTATTCTTTGAAAGTGATTGCTATTACCTTCAAATTTTAATAAACATCTATTTGTAGGAAGTAATTGACATTTTGATAATTTCTGATAGCTGTTTCTGTACATATTAAGTACACTTTTTATTATATGGAAAGGATTTAGTCTGCATGCCTGCTACAATTTTTTTTTTATTTTAAGTCAGATGTATTTTTATGATTCAGCTACAATAGTTTGTTTTTAAACTTGTGTATTTGAGCAGTACATATGCATTTGTTAAGTACTAGATACACGTTGCTCACTGCTTCTAGGGTACGTACAGTATGGGGTCCCAGAAGCTTATTTCAGTGCATGTATCCAAGAATACTGTTCTCTGCTGTTTAGAATAATGTCACAGTTAGAGGAAACCAGGAAGAGGACGAACTGAGGAGAGGAGCATAATGGACCACGGCCAGTATTGTGCCTACGATATCTGGATAGATGTCCATAAATGTACTCTAGGATTAGCTAGCATGATATTCCCAGAGAAAGGAGGGTACTGTCAGGGCAGGAATGGTTCTAAAACTAATTGACCTTTACATTTCTATGACTATATACTTGTGGCAATTTCAACTATGTGCTCTGGTTTGCTTTTTATTAACAAATTCCAGGCGAAGCTGATTATCCTCACCTGCGGTTTTCCTAATTAACATATGTCTGATTAAAATCTCTGTATTATCCCTGAAATCTACATTCAGCAGTTCAGTAAGACCTTTATAATTGATGGGGTGCCATAAAGTCCCACAGTATAGCATCCTGTCTTATTGACTACCACACTGCTTACAGTCTTTCCCCTTTTTTGGAGGACATCTGATAGCCTAGTTGTAACTGAGCCAGTGGCATAATGTGAAGCTCACAACTGAAATCCTTTAACATTAGAATTAGAAGTTTAAATGGGAGGGTATATACTTAGTCCAACATTGCAGTACCTTAGAGTATTTCCCATTCTCTGAGATGCAGCAGTTTTGGGGTTACCACATGAGTATCAGGAGTGTGGAGGCACAGCCCCCAAGTTGGTAGGTACAATGAGGTAATCCTGTCTGGAAAATTGCTTAAAAATATGTAACAGCAGGTTTGAAAATGCATTGTTTTCTATCTGAGTTGCAGTTTATTAAATGTTGGGACTCACAGTAGTGAATCACTTTAGAGAAACAGATAGTTATGAGCCCACCTAATCTGTATGGCCAGAAATAATGAAAAGCCTTAAACTCTTGAACATTAAGGATGCATGTCATTTCTTTAACCATGTTTCAGTGACTGTGCAGATTTGTAAGCTCTGCAGGAAAGCTTCTATGCTAATATAATCCTCAAAATATGAGTGTTTGGGATGCCACACTTTCGCGTCTATATCATGTTATCGAAAGTTTACTTAATCAAATCAATAAAGGTCGAACTTTATTGAGCGATAAAGTAAAACATTGAATAACGTTAAAAAAAAACAAATTTAAAAAATAAAAAACTAAATGGTGTAGGCAGGGGGCAAGCCCCCCTGCACCCCCATGTGGGGGGCTGCGCCCCTCACACCCCCTACTTAAATATACCAACTCCGAGTCCGCACTACATTGAGGTAAACGGAAATCTCCCCTTACAGAGATTTCCGTTTACTTGCACAATGTTCTTCACTTTCGATATTGTCATGCCGACAATATCAGACTCGATATTATCAACTTACAACAACGTGAAGTAGACCCACACGTTCCATACTGCCTTAGATTTTTGTCAGTTTTAAGAATTCTGTTATTTTGCAATTCTAAAAAATGCACTCTGGGGATAGAAGACCTCCTACTTGATGCAAATGCACCAATACAATTGAGATGAAGAGCATCAGATAGGTGTTGGGGGTTTGGCATAATGGTTAAGCTGTTAACCTTGCAAGTACTACGCTCAGGATTTGATTCTTACCTTTGTGAAGCATGGCTAGGCTTAAAAAGGGCTCCTTTGGCCATTTGCCTACTAATCACCTCATCAACCACATTTTTTTCCATTTTCTACATGGGGTCGGGGTGTTGTGTTACCTCTTGCCACCTCTCTCTCTCTCTCTCTCTCTCTCGATTCAATGCTACACTCCTACCTTCTTTGATACTCATGCCTGATTGTCACAGATCTTTTCTCACACAATCCATCCACCTCTTTGCTGGATGCCATGATTTCCTCTTACCTGCTTCCTGTCTGTTCCAAAATCTTCTTCACCAGACTGTCTTCTGATTTTCTGCACATATTCCCAAACCACTGTAATCTGTTGTCTTTCATCTTTTATGCAATTGGAGCTACTTTGGCTTCTGCTTTTAAGTCCTCATCTTTTTGTCTTTCCCACAGTGTGCATCCTACTACCCTTCTCAGGCACTTAATTTCCATTACCTCTAGCTTCCTCAACTGCTCCATTATTGCCCATGTTTCTGTACCATATGGTAGTACTGGTTATACCACTGTTTTAGACACCTTACTTTTCAGCTTCTTTGGCATTCTTCTGTCATACACTACACATAACTCTATGCCAGTTGGCTGCAGCCCCTCTGATTCTAGCTTTGACCTCCTCATTCAGGCTTCCCTTCTTCTTAACCACTCCTCCCACATACTTGAAGATGTTAACGTCTTCCACTATCTTCCCTTCTATCTCTCTTCTCAGCTTCTTCTGATTTCCCCAATTTGCTGCCATTACCACTGTCTATTCTGCAGTTAGTTTCATCACATGTGCCTTCAGTTTTGCATTCCATTCCCCTATCCTATCTTGCTCAGAATCTGCCTGTAATGCCACATTGTCTGTATACGGCAACTTTGTTGATCTATCCCCTCTGACCTGTTTGGTAATGTAGTCCATCACCAGTATGAACAACAGTGGGCTCAGAGATGAACCCTGATGCACACCCACTCCCACTGGGAACCCCTCTGTGAGACCAAACACTGTTCATACTTAAGTCAATGGATCTTTTTACATAGCTTGCACTAATTCTACCAATGTTCCTAGGACTTTGAACCACCCCAGGACTGTCCAAATAGCTTTCTTGGGACCTTGTCATATGCTTTCTCCAAGTCTAGAAATGCCCAATTGGACTCTCCACATCTCTAGCTTCTTCTCAACTATCTGTCTCACTGCAAACATTGAGTCAATTGTGCTGCATCCTGATCTGAATCCAAACTGCTCATCTTCCATCGTACTTTCTACTAGTCTGTGTGTATATGTTTATCAATCACTGTCTTCAGAACTTTCATGCAATAAGACAGGAGTTTGATACCTCTGTACTGCCCACATTTGTCAATGGCCCCTTTGTTGTTGTACACTGGCTTCAATATGCTTATTTTCCAGTTATCTGGGATACGCTCTGATAAGAGTACCCTCAGGAGCCATTTCTCCCTTATATCACCAAGCATCTTTATCATATCTGCTGTCACCTCTTCTGAGCCTGCTGCTTTCCCTGACTTCATTTTTCTTAGTGATTTTCTTAGTTCTTTTATGGTGGGCTCCTCTTCTTCTCTTATCGTAGGCTGCATCTGGGGCAGTGCAGCTTCTGTGGGGTTTTCTTCATTCAGATGCTGCTGGAAGTACTCCTTCCAGCTGCCTTTGATCTCTTGTGAGCAGAATGTTTCTGGCATCCCGTATGAAGGGTGTCTGATTATCTTCTTTATCTTTCCTTCTTTGCCTTTTAACCTGAAATAGTTTCTTTATGTCACTTTCCAGAAGCTGATCAAGTGCCTGTGATGCCCTGCTCATTGTTATTGCAACTCCTTTCTTAGTATCTTTGTTAGCCAACTAGTATCCCTTCCTAGCTTGGTCTTTCTTTTCTATCTCCCACTTTTTCCTGCACTCATCCTTTCTTTTGATAACTTCCTGGACTTCTGCATTCCACCACCAGTTTTCCCTATGTACCTTATTTCCATAGCTGGCTTGGCCACATATCTGTACTGTAGTCCTCACACATGCTGTTTTGAGGCCCTGCCCTTCTTCTTCAACTCCACCTATTTTCTCCTCTTCTTGAGGTGTTAGAGCCCTGAGTAATTCCTTGAACTGTTGAATTTTCTCTCCCGTCAACTTTCAGGTTTTCAGCCTGGTCTCTGTTGATCTTACAGCCTTCTCTGACCACTGCATGCAGCTGATTGTGGCAACCAGTGGTTTATGCTGTGGGCCAACAGTTTCACTGGGGATAACTTTGCAATGAGTGATTCTGCCCCAGTGCCCTTTCCTTACTAGGAGGATGTCTACCTGAGTTGCATGTTGGCCACTGTAGTATATGATCTTGTGACTGTTGGTCTTTCTGAACTATGGGTTGGCTACAATTAAACCATTTGCCCACACAGAGGTCTAGAATGGCCTCTCCTTCTTTATTCCTGTTGCTCCACCCATGGAGACCACGTATCCTGTTCTGTCTGTCCCGATATTTGCAATCAAGTCACCCTTTATCAGCATCACTTCATTTAGTCTGGCTTTATCTAGTAGCTCCTGAAACTGCTGTTTGAAGGTACTGTTCTGTTTATTATCACTACCATGGTGTGGGGCATGTGTACTAATCACTCATGAGCCTATAAAATGTAAAGCATGACCAAAACATACTGACAGGCAGTATTGTGACTAGTGAATGTTTGCCATGATTTTGACTTTATAATGTGCTGTCTTTCTGGGGGAGGTGATACCATTTCACAGAAGTGTTTTGTTCTGCACAGGCAAGACTTCTGAGATTGCCACTACATATTGTTGAATTACATGTGGGCTATAAAGACTGTTTACTTCTATATGGATGATGGTCACATATTATCCCTAATAGTAACCTAATAATTATATTTGACTGTTTGTATAGCTTTAATTTTGTCCTCAGGAAGGCAGGTTACCATGGCATGCATTTCATATCACTCTATTATTGTGAAGTCTTTATCAAAATATCCTTGCATCATCTGAGAATATCACAATAGTTTTTAAACACAGTTCAATTCTGTATGATTCAAGTTGGGTAATGTTTCTGTTTTTTGTTTTTTGTAATGGGAACCTACTTATGGTAACCTGATGTACTCCTTTCTGAAGGCATTTGAATCTTTTGGGTTTACTAGGTGTGCAAAGGTATGTTAAATTGAATACTTTATGTATGTCAATCAGTTAAATGCTAATGTATATCATAATTCAGAGGCAGTTGTAAAAATATTTTTTGTCAGATTAATTTAGGTAATTTCACTTATTCAGAGTAGAACAGACACTGTATTAGTTGAGAGCAGTTTTAAAACAACTTTTTATTGTAAAGTCTAAGACAGTTACTGAATATTACTTTAATGAGATAATGAAGATGTTTTATTTATTTATTGCTGGCCTTTGTTGACTGAGAAAGTGTGACTGGGCTATGTAAAGCCTCTTTATATCAGAGAACCAGGGAGAAATACTCAGCATGCATGCATACATCAACAAATTACTTCAAATATAGACTACAAACAAGTAAAGTGCAATGATAAAATCATACCTCTCAACTGTACAGATATCCGTAGAATGTCCAGATTTTTGCCTCATATTTTTGGTGTGGTTTTCTGGCAAATCAATTGGATTATCTGAGGACTAAAGTCCCAAATAATGACATACATTTAAGTTTCAGACTTCAAATCCATCAGAAAATTTATGTTAACTCAAACCCTATTCCTCTAGCAACTCTAGCAACTTTCTATGTTTATAAGACCAGCATTTGTTCCCTTATTTGGCAGGCTTTGTCCAGATTTCTTGCACTAAGTATGTACATAAATTAACTCTTTATGGCAGTAACAGATAGAAAAGTAGAACAAGCTGTCTTGAGTAGATAACATAATAACAGTGGTAGGCTTGGTATATAATGAGTGAGGTCAATTTATAGTCAGTATTGGATAATATGTTGATTAGAAGTATGTAGTTAGGAGGAGCTGTGTGATAAGAAAGGCAAACATTTCAGAAGTAGGTTGAGCTGTTACAGAGGATGAAGAGCAGGTATCCTCAGAGTTCCGTGAAGTTAGAGGGTGGGATGGGATGGAAGGGGATTGAATTAGAGTGGTAGAGGGGTGAAACTAGGTTAAGGTAATATGAAAATGTAGATACTGGGTGAGGGAGTAGTGAGGGGATTTAGAGTAGGGTGGTTCTCTGGTTTGTATATAAGTTTGTGGGCTGTGAGTACTTTATCATAGGTTAGTTAGTTGGGTAGTTCTAACTAGTCCTAAAGTTTTAGCGCCTGGCAGTGGTGGATCTATGTGAAGGTTTGCTGCAAATTTTGCGATTTTGGTGTAGCAAGAGTTGAGTTTGTTTTTAAGGGTAGTATGTAGATTTTGAAGAAAGGGGGAAGCATAAAAAAAGAGTTGTGAGTAGGCATGCTGACACTGTGGTCCACCTAGAAACGTCAGTGAGGAAATATGTAGCATAGTTGGGCAGACCAAGTTTTCGGTGTTTTTTTTTTTCTTTGATGATTATGGAAATGTTGAAGTTTTATTTAGGTGACTGCTTCTATAGTGGAGTTATTGGTTGAGAGAATGTTGAAAGATTTCTGTGCAAATACACATTTAGTTGTGAAAAGCACTGGTCTTGTTTTCTTAGCATTTAACAGTAAGTTAATTGCTTTCTAGACATGTCTCAATGGAAGAAAAGGATTCTCAAGTCATTTGAAACAGCTATGGAAGATTTTGTGTTCCACATGTAAGAGTTGTGTTATTTGTGTTTGTTGGTGAAGGTGTTAAATAACAATGGGTCAGTAGCTAAACCCTGTAGTACACAAAAAGAGACTTGTAGGAAGGAGGGAAATTTTGTCTCTATTTTGCAGCTTGTACCATGCTGGACATATTGATGTGGAACCATGAGAGTGCAGATTGGGAGAGGCCTATGGAGGATAGTTCAAAGGACAATAGATATAATTTGAATACTTTTGTTTTAAAAGACAAGCTTTAAATACCTTTTGCAATAGCTGTACTGTATGTTTAAGATGCAGTTGTAAAATCTCAGTCAAATTTACCAGGACATACCAAGGTCAGATTTCAGGTGTTATAGCACATTTATAATTAATAAAGTAAACAAGCTAATTGCATTTATTCTGATAGTAGTGTTATTTATTTATTTACTTGGAGCCTGTGCATTACAAACTAAAATGTAACAGCCAAACCCTCAATAAAATCTTTTTCTACAAGAAATTTTGATTGAAAATTGGAACCTGTGAATATAAAAGTTTGATTTATGCCTAATTGTCAGTGGCATTGCCTAATGGACTAATAAAGTGCAAATGATGTATGTTTATGTTGCAGGGAAGAGGTTATTGGAGTCTGCAGCAATTCTGAATTAATGTGACAGAAAAGGATAAAACCACAACATTAAAACACGAATTTCAGGACTGCTGTGAACCAACAAAATATGTCCTGCATTTGTCACATATCATTAAGTCACGGAAACCATTTGTGATATTTTCTTCTGAAGGAAAAATGAAAAAGCTGACGTGTAAGATTATCTATGAGAAGAGGGCAAGGAAAGCCAGTAATAGTAAGGCAAAGTCAGATAATGGAGCTCAGAAAGACTAAAAAAGGTTTCATTATAAGCATGACTAATATATGCGTAGACTTTGCCAAAAGAAGAAATGTTTGTGTATATATCATTTTACTAAATTGTACAAAGGAATAAAGAAAATCTGTAAGGCATATGTGCGCTGAGAAACAAATGCAGGTAACTATCTTCTTAACAAGTACTGTAGAAGTTTTGATGATCAATGTTGTGGAAAAGAATATTTGAAGGAATAAATACTGCAGAGAATGATGATTACCATGAAGTATGGTGTGAGGAAATGAAAATAAAATAAATGTGACATTTTATGCTTGATTCTGGGGCAGAATGTAACATAATGTCTGTAAAAATCATAAGTTCTCTGGTAGTGAGCGACAGTTTAAACCTTTCTAAATATAAGACGTGTCACCAAAATAGAAACCACTAGACTAAATTCCATACTGTTGAAATAGAAGCACCACTCATACTGGAATGACCAATATCTCAAAAATCAGCAATAGTGAAGAGAGTAAATCACCTGCATATTAAGGGCACAAACATATACGATTATGAGGATCTATTTGTCAGTCTAGGATGTTTTCTATGTCTTCATCACATGTAAATTGATTCTTACAGTCCTCCATGCATGCTTCAAGGACTGTGGTGGTGGTTAGTGAGTGCAAGTGACATTTACCATGCAGTCACAAAGAATGGGATGCAAAGTTGTGATGCAAAGTGAATAGACCCAAAATTCTGGGTACATTGTATGTTTATTATAGTTAAACCTAATAAGATTAGGTATGCATAGGCCCAAAATGTGTATAAAAAAAGTAATTATAATGAAGCATTTTCCTCTTATTACTACAAAGGGAATGATGGTTGGAACACCAGATGTAAAAGTCTTCCATGTGCTAGATGATAACAAGGGATCTGATTAATCAAACTGGACAGTAAAAGCTCCAGATTGTACATGTTAAATATGCCTTTTGGAACAGATTTATGCATATTTTTAGTGATCTTTTCAGCCCTAGATGTGTTCCAGAGGAGACTGTTCTAGCTAGATGTGTAGCTACTGAGACTATTGTAGAGGAATACTGTGGATTAACATTGCTTCTTTTAAGAGACAGAGGGTATAAACTGCAGCTGAATAAGATTGAATACAAGATTTAAAGTATGAAATTAAGACATACAGTGTATGTGTTCCCATTGGAAGGACTCAGACTTGATAATATAAAGGGAAATGCTGTAATGCAGTTATTTTGACTTGAGGATAGACAAATGTTAGTGAAACTCATGGATATGTTCCAGTACCTAGCCATATTTTTCATAACTTCTTGGAGGTCAAATTACCTGTTCTAAGGAAACTCCTAGAAAATGAAAAAGAATGACATTGGGATCCTGACCAAAAGAATGACTTTTGAAGGGGTCTATATTAGAACACTGAGGTTTCAAACCTTCAAATGTTCTAATATCAAACCCTACGCAGCAAAAGCTTAAAATATCGAAGCAACACAAACCCAAATTTTTTCCTAGGGAAAGAATTTGGTTGTCCGTTTCTGTTGCTTCGTTATTTTTAGTGCTGTGGCGAAAAGTTATGGGCTGGGTTCAGGTAAGTGTGCGATTGTGTGGATGTGAGGGTTAGGGTGGGTTAGGTGAGTTAGGGTTAGGGCGCGGGTTAGGTATGTGTGTGATTGTGTGGACATAAGGGTTAGGGCGGGTTAGGGAGCGGGTGAGGTGATTGTGCAATAGTGACGGACCTTAGGGTTAGGGTTTGGGTTAAGGTAAGTGGATAGTTAGTGGTGTGTGTATAGTTTAGTGTAGGGTTAGGTGTAAGATTTTAGGTGTATGTGTGTGGATTGCTGTTTGTTTGGTGCGCTTGTGTTGTGTGTATGTGTTTTGAAACAGCAATTTTTTTCCCTAGGAAATAAATCGCTGTTCTGCCAGTTCGAGATTGTAAGCTTTCGCTTACATAGGGTCGATTAATCACCATTTGCTTTTTTAAGTGGTCGGTGATCTAATATAGACCCCTTTTGAAGTATTATTTAAGGTATCAGTAAAACAATCACGAGTGCCAAAATTTCACAATGTGAATAAATCCACTGCACTTTTAATCAGTGTCAATACTAATGGGATAGGGGCTCTTATACTGAAGGCCTGCAGCATAGAAGCTCAGAATGTTTACATAGTATCATCAGATATAAATAATAAAGGAATTGTGCCTCATTAAGTCTGAGTGTGAGTGCAACACACTATTTTTTTGTTCTTCTTTCGGCTTTTCCCGGTTAGGGGTCACCACAGCGGAACTCCGGTCTGCTAATGATTGGCAGTAGATTTTTTTACGGCTGCCGAGGTGCCAGCTCGACATCCAACCTTCAGCGAAGGCATGCCCATGCTATGCATGTTTTTCAATGCCACTCGACCACGGGGAGGACATGCAGACTCCACACAGAAGGCGCTCCAGCCGAGAATCGAACGGGAGAACCTCTTGCTCCCGTTCATAGCTTGTCAGGCTAATAGGTCGATAGTTCCCAGGATCAGTGGTGGCTCCCCCTTTGTGGAGTGGGATAACTGTTGCTGTGCTCCATTCAGTGGGCACAACGCCTGATGTGAGGCTATTATTGAACATGGTGCTTAAGTGGGGAGCCAGTTTGTTCTGAAGTTCATGTAAAACGCAGCCTGGGATGTTGTCCGGTCCCATGGATGCTGTGTTTTTGGCTTTAGAGAGTGTAGCTTTTACCTGCGTACTTTTGATTACAGGGACTCTGCATTTTTCCTGTATAGATATGGGCCCTTTAGGTGGTGAGAGGGGGGGTAAAGTTAGCACTGAACCGATCTGCCAGGATATTGGCAATATCAGTTGGTTCTGTAATTTTCGTGCCTTTGTGCTGTAACTCAGAGCAGATCTGGGTGTTGTCATCTAGATTCTTGACATAGCTATAGAATGCTTTGTGGTTGTCCTTGGATTTAGTGGTGATTTTGTTTTCGTAGCTAGCTTTGGAGGATCTTATAAGGGATCTCAGCTTCTTACTGAGGCTGACCAGGGAGCTCCTCCACTCATGGGATTTTACTCTCTTTTGCAACAGTTTCTTCCTTCTATTGTACAGTTTGTTTATGGCAGGGGACCACCAGATTGGCTTCCTTTTTTTGGAGGATAGCGTCTTGATTCTGTTTGGGATAGCACGATCCATGCACTCATGTAAGTGCTTATAGAATGCATTTGTGTAGGATTCAGCAGTTGTACCTGTATTGTCCATCTGCATGGGTGTCATGAAGTTCACCACTTCTGTCTTAAGAAGCATGAAGTTGGCTTTGGAGAAATTTTTTACTGTGGTTTCCTTAATGGGGGAATGGGGGCGGGATGTGGATATCAAGAGTGATAAGCTTATGGTCGGATCGGACCAATGAGGAGTTGACCAGGTATGGAACACCGGTCACTCATGTTGGTAATGACTAGGGCTAGGATATTGTTGCCCCTGGTGGGGGTGTGGATAAGTTGATCTACGGCGTTGGAGTTTATGAATTCCAGAAAGCATTGAGCTAAGGAGTTGGTACATGAGTAGTTTTCCCAGTTAATGGTGGGGTAGTTGAAGTCGCCCATCATTCAATCTACTTGCTCATAAAAATTGACTAGGAATAATGCCTTTATAAATATGGGAGTGATGCATGCTCTTACTATGGAAATACCTTGATGTATCCAGTTATTCCTCTCTTACTAAAGCAACACCTAAACAACATATAGTCATGCACATGCTCCTTACCTAGATAACTCAATTTTCCTTTGTTAGCTTGCACCCTCTGTCCCTTTATAACCTCTGTCGCCTTCTATACAACAATGCCCCCCTACCCTTTACCTTTCACTTTCTTTCTCACCTTGTCACTTTATCCATTTCCTTCAAATGTTTTCTACCACTCTCTTATAACCACCTGCTATTGTTCTGTATCCTAGTATTCTTAACCCCACTATTCTTGACTCATCAGCTAAGCAATGCCTCTCTCCCTCGTCTAGCTTTGGGTTATCTACCTCCTGACTAATATTTCACACTCTTTACTTAAGTTTTATTTATTCCTAACATCTATATTGTAACCCTCCTTACCCATGTCTTATAAGTCTAGCCTGCTTGTCACATATATTACACATTAACTGTTTGCATACTAAATGCTTTATACTTGGAATATAATATCATGTATAATGTCACCACAGAAGAAATGCCCATTTTATCTTTATATAGTATGACTACAGAACAATTGCCTGTTGATATCTAGTTGTATTAAGGACTATCTATATAATGTACCTTAGTAAATTTATTTTGTCTCAAGTATCCTACATGTATCTGCAGGAGGTTTTCTCCACTGAAAATGGGCTTTGTCCTGTCAGATTTTCCTGGACAACAAATCCAAATAAATAATAATGCAGAATATGGGAGCAGAATAACTGTGTAATACATCATAACTCATATCAGTGTCATGTTCACTGAATACGATGAAAGGAGACTATTTATGTTGTGAGGAATGCAGCAACAATTGTGTTTATTGTACAATCTACCTATAAGGGTTACTTTCATCTATTTATGTCATAGTTTGCAGGAGCCTTTAAAATGGACAATGTCCCACCAGAGTCGACTTTAGTGTCTCTGTGACACAATGGATTGTGTATTGGATGTGTAGTAACATAAAATGGCTATTTATTGAGTTGACCTTGGTATTATCTGCTTTTAATAGAGTTTTTATGTTGATGTTCCTCTCTTATTCAGGAGGTTTGAAATATTTTAAATATACTCTATATTACTTATTGGACAGTTTTACAATTGTTTTAATTTTCTGTGCCCCTACAGGTTTATTGTATGTTGTTGAGATATGTTCCAGATGGGGTGCAGAATCACATTTTCCCTTCCAGTATGTTTGCTCTTTCCCTGAAGTTGTGTGGCTATGGAGTTAGTACATTTTAGTAAGGTAGGTGTTTCGAGCAAAGTAAGTAAGTAAGATTACATATCCAGACCCACCCGTCAACTGGGACAAGTAATATTTAAATATTACCACGATAATAAAAGTTATAAAACAAAAAGCGACAAAACAAAACTAAGGAAAAGGCATACTGATTGACTGATTATTTATCGGCTGAACTGCCACTGTCTGGGGTCTAGAATAATATTTGTTCGCAAAAGGAAATTCACGTGTGGCTAACCAACTGAGCTTTAAGTCCCTCATCCAACCTCCCATGATCCTCTGTGACATTCAAAAACCCTCACAAGGGTTCCGCGCCATATTTTTCTCCTGTCCTTGTAATAATTACACCACTTACTACTCCGGTGATATGTGGAATTTCTTCTTAGAATACTACTACAACTGTAGATATTACTATTAACACTGTTTTCTCATAGTTATTGTTAATTCTCACCACCACTCGTCATTAATTGCATGGCATTTTGCAAATCTGCAGTACGAAGGTCTTAAGCAATTAGGTATTTATTTGTATTGCAGTATTGACTAGTTAATCTAGTCATTTTTGGCTGTAAGCATTGCTTTTTTTGTTGTAACTATTTATTTGATTCTTCAGAATATAAAAGTCATTCTTCACTGTAAATGCTCGTGGCTGTATGCAGCAAAACCTATGTCTGAATGAAGTCACACTGTTTTTCTTTGCCACACCATGCGGTTGTAAACAGGCAAATATTTTAATACTGAATATAGAACAAGTTCCTAGTGCTACACATTTTTCTATCCATTTGGCTTGATGTTGTTTTTTCTATCTTTTTCTTACAATGTTTACGCTATAAGTTATTTTATTAGTTGCTAAATGTTGTTTATTTTACAATTAATTGTATGCTGTGTAAGATTTTTTTAGCAGTTGCTAATTATTTCATATCCGTTGACCAGCTCTAGTAATATACTATTCCTTTCCCAGCCCTTGGCTCTCATTTATTCTACCCACTACCTGCATATTCTTTCTTTTTGCCACACCTCCACACTCGCTCTGCCTGTAACGATCCATTTCAACTTCTTACTTCTAAACACTCTACCCTCTCATGTTTCCTGCTCAACTGCTTCTCTTCTCTTTTCTTTCTACTATAATAATTCTGAGTGCATGTAACTTTACAGCTCAGTTTAGCTATTTGTCTCTCCACTATCCCCTTTTGCGTTTTAGATCAGTAGTCCATTTCTGTGTGTAAAGCCTGTAAATACCTGCCGGATTTAACCCCTCATTCTAAATGGCTCTAACAACTGCAGTCCTCCAGCTAAGTAATGGGCTTTATCTAAAGTATGTGAAATAACACAGTGGAACTATATTTATTAGCTCAGTTTTTTTCCATAATAAATTTCTTCACATCACTGAGTCAAAGAAGTTTACCTCTAACTGTTCCCCCACCCTTTAGGTTTTACCTATCTCTATTGTCTCTTGATCAGAGCCTAACTTTAGTTCTATCTATAAAAGTTTGGTCATTGCAAATTTGTTTTACTTAAAATTTACCCTGTACTCAATTACCTCAGGTAAGACTACACATCCTGACCCACCCGTCAATTGGGAAAAGTGATATCTAAATATTACCATAAAAGTTAAAAAACAAAAAAAGACAAAACAAAACTAAGGAAAAGGCTTACTGATTGGTTGATTATTTATTGGCTGAACTACTGCTGTCCTAGGTCTTCCAGCTCTATTCGCCCTCACTTTGCTCAGGCTCACTCCACTCCCCTACCCTTCCTTCTTTCCCACCCATCCCCTGAATACTCTATATTTATACTCTAACCTCTCTGTAAGGTCCCTCCCCCTCACTACAGTTATCCAATAATTATACATCCCTGCCTCTGTTCACTAACCCTTCCCCTACCTTGCTCTCCATTCCCTATTCCCACACTCCTCCCACTTCCTTTTACTTCTATAGCATAAATCAGTTTCCTTCTCTCCAGCCCTGATTTTCATCACCTACACTATTTTTTCTTTCTCCCTATTCTAACCATAACAACATATCAGTGTCTTTCCTCTTAGCTCCCATTCTGTTCCTCCTCTTTGGGTTATCATCTTATCACACTAACCTACTGTACCCTTCACTGTCACCTATGCTTACCCAAGTAAGATTCTCTTACAATACAACCCTGCACTTCCCTATCTCCCCCTCTCTCTCTACAATACCTCCTATATACAGTTTCACAAATTAAAACATTTCAGTCTTTCTCTCTTTTCCCTAAACATAAGTTTAAACCTACTACTTACTACTTTTATTTCTTCAAACCTAACTTTCTTCCTATAACAATCCTACCAGATGGTGACATCCACCCCAATCCTGGTCCATCCCATTCATCCAACTTTACCACCTTCACCACAACTATTGAGCACCAACTCCCCACCTCTCCAACTAAACATCTGTCTACTCCATAAGCCTACAATGTCTCCCAAACAAAATAACAGAACTACACACTTAGATTGCCCACCACATCTTAACTCTCTCAGAAGCCTGGCTCAAACCTCATATCACAACCTCAGAAATTCTGCAACCTGGCTTTAACATTTTCTGGCAAGACAGGCTTTCCAAAAAAAGGGGGAGGTATTGTTATCATGTACTTTGAACAGGTTAACCCCCACCCCACTCTCCCTACCCCTTCCTGACTTCTTCCTTGCAGAACTTATCTTTCTCAACTGTCACCTTAACCTACACAACAAATGTTATATAGCATATATATATATATATATATATATATATATATATATATATATATATATATCTCCTAGTAACAATATTCCAGTTCTTGAATCTGTTTTATCCTGGATCTCCCGACATCTATCATATGAGACTATTATACTAGGTGACATCAATATCAACTGGAATAAACTCTTCCCCCACTCCCCTACTCTTATAAAAAGATTAACGAATGTCATGATTTTTTGTGGAGATTCTCTATGAGAAAATTGCCAGTTAAGGCTAATATGCCATACAATAAAAAACAAGATATCATATGTAATAAATGTGGAGAGTTTGAGACTACAGAGCATGTGTTTTTGAAATGTGAAAGAGTTTATAGTTTATAGAAATAAATATGTAAACATAACAGGGTGAAAAGTTTGTTAAAATTTGAACAATTAAATATGGACATAATATAATTTGGTTATTATGGTGCATGAAAACAGGAAGAAGTGAAGAAAATGGACAGAGTGATATTTTATGTTTCATGGACTATATGGAACAAGAGACTAAATGAAATTAAATACAATGGAAAATGGACTTTGATAAAGATTCTGGAGAAAATGATGTCTTGGTTGTGGATAAAAGAGTCGGGGGAAATGCTTAAACCGAAGTTTAGAATGTATGGAAATTTGTAAATAGATTTAAATAATGTAAATATGTAAATCATATGTAATGTATATGCTAATAAAAAAACCCTACCCTTAGTATTAACCTCTTTGGTTTCAGTCAACTTATTTCTGCTCCCACCCGCATCACTAAAAACTCCAGCTCCATTCTTGATTGGATCTTAACTTCTAACCCTAATCATTACCATAATCCCACCACTTTACCAGACTCCTCAAGCAATCACCTCCCAATTTCAATACTAAGACTACCTTCACAAACCCCCAAAACCCACCTTTATAGAGACTGTCGCTACCTGTCCAACTTCAACGTAGAAACTTTCAACAACAAACTCTCCCTTGTTAATTGGACTCACCTGTATAACCTTCCTCTAAATTATGCTGTCCTTGAGTTTAACAATACTTTCCTAAACATACTAAATGCCCTAGCACCCATCAGGAAAATTAGGATCAAATATAATCATGCACTCTGGCTCTCTAAAGATACCCTTTCCACTATGCAACTTAAAGTCAGTACCTGGAAACAATGAATAAAGTCAAAAATCTTCCTCTCTTCTCCTTAAATTCAAAGAACTAAGAAACCTTACTAAAAAAACGTATTAGCTACAAGAAAAAAATGATATCAAGAAGCTCAATCTACCCACAATTCAAACCCCCCAAAATTTTGGTACACCATAAACAATATTCTTCACCTAGGGAAACCTTCTACCCCATCCCCTTTCCCAATAAAACCCCTCTTGAAACTGCCACTCTAATAAACAATTATTCATTGACTCTATCCACAAACTAACTCCCCCAACAATAACCAATCACAACCCCCACCCTCTTCACCACCTGCCTCCACACATCCTTCTACCTGAAACCTGTTTCCATTACCTATATAAAATCCCTTTTGCAGAAACTTAAACCATGTTCTCCTTACTTCAACCTACCTCCCAATTTCTCAAGCTTGCATCTAATTCTATAGCATATCCCATCTCAATCCTTATCAACCATTCTATCGAAGAATCCTTAGTCCCTGACATTTGGAAATCCTTTTATACTATTCCACTGCACAAAGGAGGTAACTCCATTGACCCTTCCAATTTCCATCTAATAGCCATCCTCTCCCCTTTCTCTAAAACTCTAGAGAAATGCATTCATAGACAACTTCTTAAATATCCACTTCAGGAAAACATCCTCATCACCTCTCAACACAGATTTAGGCTCTATCACAGCATGTTCTATCCTTCACTCAGACTATAGCAGAGGCAAGAGATAACAATAAACTTGCATAATGTTTATTCCTTGAACTCTCCAAAGCATTTGACACCATCTCCTACCCTATGCTCCTTACTAAACTAACTGAACTCAAACTCTACACATCCACTACTCTCTGGTTCTCTAGTTATCTTAACAACAGTCTGCAGTCTGTTAGATGATCAACTGAAATTTGACTACCATATCCAACAATCCATCAAAAAGACCAATCAAAAACTCGGTCTACTGTATAGAAGCAAAAAGTTCTTATCCATCACCTCTAGGACTTCACTTGCTCAAGCCTACCTCCTCCACTGCCCACTCTATGCTTTCCTTACATTTACACACCTACAAGAAAATATTTTAACCAAACTTGAACAAACATAACCAGATAGCTAGATTTTCCTGCAACTCCCCTTACAAATCCCATCACTGCCTTGCCTTTAAACAACTACAGTGGCTTGAATTCCCTCAGCTACTCCAATTTTCTCAGCTATAGATAACACACTCTCTTCTTTACAAACCTGACAACTGTCCCTCTCTGTCCACCCCCTATCCCCATGCAAACTTTCTCAGTCTCTCTCTTTGTAGTGCAGACCAAATGCTACTTGCCACTTATATACCTAGTAAAAAGCCGAAAAACAAATAAACTGAATGGCTTCAGTGGTAAAAAACAAGGCTGATCCAATAAGGAATATAATGTGATTTAATTTATTAACACAACACAGAGAAAAAAATAATAATAAATAAAATAATTATTTAGTAATGACCAAAAATCCAAGCGCTTTCGTCTCCTATGTAAGAGACTTTTTCAAGAACAGAGCATGCCCATTAACTGAAATCATTTATAACATCCTAGATTAAGAATGTAAAACAATGCACCAATCATTTTCTTTTACTGCTAAATAATTAATGTAGTGTAAGATGTAGAATTTAAAGGTATAACTCAATTGAACAGACAGTTCGACCGGCAGGTCAACCAATACAAATAATAATACATGTATATGTACACAATATGTGTAATGCAACAAGTTGATATCAATTTAAAGTTACACAAGCATGTAATTAGTATACTTGTTCTTGTATGCACAAGTGTTTACACACACATATCCCTATGTAATCTATTTACATAAATGAGTGAGTGAATAACCACATAAATGAATGAACAAGTATATATATATATATATATATATATATATATGAGTATATGAATGAAATATATATGTGTGTGTGTGTATATATATATATATATATATATATATATATATATATATATATATATATGGATTCACTTCAGAAGATCGAATTTCCGAAATCTCGAACTACAAATAACCAAAACCAAAACCTCGAGTTTCGGAAACTCGAACTTCTGAAGGGAAACCATTAAAACAAAAAAAAACACAAGCTTCGCTTTTGCAGGGGCTTGCCTGCACTCTATGGGGCTGTGCCCCACCCCCTACTTAAATATACCAACTCCAAGATCTCGCTACAGTGGGGAGATGGGAAATCTCCGTCTTGCGCTGTATCTTGAAGCGCAAAACGGAGATTTCTTTACTTCCTGCCAACACCACGAAACAAAAAATACATTACGTACACACAAGGCATGCAACAATACTTGCCTCTGTGTGCACGTAATGTATTCAGGTAAGTAAAGTGTTATTTCGGAACACTACACACATTCGATTTATTAAAATCTCGATCATATGGTCTCGACCATATGCAAATCGAGATTTTAATAATTCGATTATGTGAAGTGTTCCCATATATATATATATATATATATATATATACACACACACACACACACACACACACACACACACACACACACACACACACACACACACACACATATATATATATATTCCATGGTAAGGGTCAGAATGCACATAAATTTAAATATCATAAATTTAATAAATATGTACCTGTATGTAAATAATATGTCCATTTATACTAATATCATTATATTTTAAAACACAATAAATAAACCTAAATGTATTCATAATAATTAATAATAAATAAGTACATAAACGTATTCATACTAAATACTAAAAATACTATTAAACAACTACCTATACTAAAAATGTATTAAATATATTATGTACAAATTATAAAATGTCCATGGGTTTCTAAAAAAATTAAAAATGTTAAACACATTACAAATATATTATTATTATTATTATTAATAATAATAATGACATTAATAACACCATTCATTCAATACTGCCTTGTCCTTTTATATTCTAAACATTCTACATTTAAAAGTAATGCAAAGTTTATGCATAATAGTTCTATATAGATTTCTTTTAAAGTTTAGATTTATATAGACATGACCTTGCACATTTGAGGTTATAAATGTATTTAATATACACTTATTTATTTTCGTAGGTTTATAGAAATGTTTTTATAGAATATTTTATAATATATTGGTATGATTTTTGCTGAATGCAGTCTGGCATAGATGCTTGTGAATGCCTGCCACTTTAAAAATGTAAGCTGATGTGTTCAGAATCCAACTGGTATTAAGTGGGTCATTGTATATATAAGACTAGTGAAGTAAAGTTTTTTACTGAATGGTCTGAAGAAGTGGGAGTCATTCCCATGAAAGAGCTTACCAAATAAAGATTTGTGTGAAGTATACCCATTTATCTGCTTTTTCTACTCAAACAAATTTATTTAACTGCGATTCTGTTGTTTATGATCCCTGGAATCTTGTGTGCCGCTGATTCTAAAGTAATCATGCGAACTGAAAAGTAAGGACCAGGATCCAAGAACAGCTAAATTACCATAATTATTCTAAACTAATCATGCTAACAGAAAAGTAAGTACTAGTATCCAAGAAAAGCTAAATTACCATGGATATCGTAAACTAATCATGGTAACAGAAAAGTATGGACTTGCATCCAATCAATTTAAATCTTCTGCTTTATTCCTCCTCCTCCTACTTCACTCATTTTCATCTTAGAGACAACAAAATACCCTGCAGTCTCCTTCATTACCCCTTCCTGCTACCATTGGATATTACAATGTAGCTAGTAAGTTCAAATGCACTTAGTAAATATTTCTCATATACTTTTAAGTTGACTAAATGTAAAAAATTTGCAGTTGTATTAACTAAAAATGCTATGTTTCTCTCAGACTTTCTCTGTTTTTTTGCAAATGTATTGTAAAACAGTTTGCTTTATTTATTTACTTTATTGTTATCTTTTGCAGTGTTATAGTTGAAAATGGGCTAGCGTGGCCTAGTTCACCTACCTAGGGAAAGAAAAAGGAATCAGATTACATGTATACCATGGTGACTGTTTAGTTTATTTATTTATGTATTTATTTATTGGCATTTGTTTAGTGGGATAGTCAACTGGACCATTAAGAGCCCATTTTCAGTGGAGGCCCGGGGAGAAAAGCCCCACAAAAAACATACACATAGAACATTATTGAGCACAAAAAACATGTGTATAGAACGTTGTTGAACAATTAGGGAAGTTCCAAAAAAAACAAATTCATAGAAAAGCAATTGAAGAATTGGTTGAAGTAGAGGTAAAGCTACAAATGTCAATTAGTTACAATTAATACAAACTTAAATTACAGATTGAGATCACATATTTGTGAACAGGCAATATTATATTTGTCTTGCTGTAGGACATTTAAGTGTGTTTAGGGATGTCTACCATGGAATAGTTTTCAGTAATGTAGAGTAAGATGATTCCTATCAGGAAGTATCATCGACATCAGGCCCTGTGCTTCCACATCCCCAAAGTGACTCCTGTATTCAAGTGCATTTACCTGTGTTTAATTAGTGTAGCAATGGAGCAGGTGCAACAAGTAAGAACACTGACTGCATAACTTTAAATAACTTGGTCCTTGGCCAACTAACCATACTGGGGTATGGTACTTTCTGCTAGTGGTCACGCTTCATCCATTCTGCGACATAAGAGATGTATCGTATTTAAGGAATCAATTACCATTTGCATCTCTCCAATAAGTTCTTCATTATTAGCAAATGAGAGAAAAGTGAAATGTCTTTGTTGGCAGTTGCATTAATGCAGGTGATGGGTGGCCCTGGAATCTGTTTTTACCTGACATGCTCATCATAGTATGATATTAAGGCTTCAAGAATTTGACCTTAATCCTGGACTCTGCTAATGATGGCTGAAAATGTTACTATGCTGTCTTCACTTTGCATTATGTGCATAACTGCACCAAAGTAAACTCATGGTATTCAAATAATGCAGGAATCAGCCATATTGCTGCTCAGCTGCAGAATTTAACTCATAATTTCTGGCTGACTAAAGAAAAAAAAACATAATATGGGTCACCTACATAAATAACCACCCTATTTGAAGATGACAGCTACACCAAGAGAGAATTTTCCAAGAAAAGGCTCATCTCTGTCAACTTATAACCAGATACTTGCTACAACAAAATAGCTCATTTTGCAGCCAACCTTCCCCACCAAACAAACCATTGTATTGCTATACATAAATTAAATTGGCTCAAGCTACCTAACCTTCTTCATCTCTACCAACTTAAATTCACACACAGTATCATATTCCATCCTGACAGTTGCCCATCCCTCAAGGAACTTGTTGTTCCCTACTCATGCCTTGGAAGTCTAAGATCTGCAGATAGAAACGTTCTGACAGTAAACAAAGCCAACAACACTCATGGTGAAGCCCTATTTTTAAATCATATAGCTAAATTATGGAACTCTCTACCCCCACCATCCAAAACACACCTGAATCTACCAGTTTCAAACTACTATTTGAACATCTGTCCAAGAACTGGCATTTGCTCCTGTGCCAAACCTGACTGACAGGATATCTATAACTCTTTCAACACACTGTTCATTCCTTATCTCATTTTCTCCCTCTCCTCAGTGTTTATTACTACTCAAAAATAAATATATATCAAGGACATCTCATTTGGTCATAACTATTGTTTAATATGTATAGACTACTAACTTTATTTTTTCTCACAGTGATCTTCACTGAAACTCTTGTGTTTTTCTTTTTGAACCTGTATCAACTAAAAAACTGTATTGAATACTACTTTGTATAGACTAACTAGAAGATATGTATTCTGCATCTTACTGTATCTAATTATTGTATAGTGCTTGTATTTCTGTGGAGCTTTTCTCCCCGGGCTTCCATTGAAAATGGGCTTCTGGCCCAGTCGGACTTTCCCGGTAAACAAATGTAAATAAATAAATGTGACTTAAGCCTTCACCTCACTTTTGTAGCCATGCCAACTTCAGTATAATGAACAAGTACATGCATGTCCTCATAAATGTCTTCTGCTGTTGCATGGTATAGTATGTGGTATGGTATGGTGTGGTATGGACGGTATGGTAATGATATGGTGTGGTATGGATGGTATGGTAATGATAGTATGGTGTGGTATGGTATGTTATGGATGGTGTGGTATAGTATGGTATGGAGAGTATGGTGTGGTATAGTATGGTGTATGGTGTGGCAAACATCTTTGCAAGACTGAACAACTCCTCATTCTATGTGTTCATCATTTTGCTGCAGTTCTTTCATTAACCTCCTATGTTTTTATTAACCATAGTATTTTAAAGACTGCCTCTTCTGATCCATTCCCCTCTCCTCTCTTTTATTTACAGTGTCACTCACTGACTAATTCTTGCATACTGAAAAAATGTCATGAGTTCTATACCAGACAGTGCCATTAATAATTTAACCTGGTCCATGGCACAGAGGCATAAAGCCCTGACTGTACCTTGGAGACCCAGATTCAATTAGCATACCCAGGAGATGAGGTGGGAAGGTTCTGATTTTGTGGCTAATGCCAACTTGCAAGTTATGGGAGGGAGACAGAGGCTTTGATCTGCTGTGTTTTTTCACCAGTAAGCAAAGGTTGATGGTACCCTAAAAGCAATGAATACCTGGATGTGGGCTTGGTGTTGGGTTATATCTGTGGTAGCATTCATTGCCATGTGGTTCTGTAATTGCTGTGATATCAGTACCAATGTCAGCCATGTAGGAGTTGGGTTAGGCTAATAATAAGGTTCCCTTTTCTTCCAGTTTCATAATAGTAATGACTTCTGACCCCCCCATATTACAGTCATTATCAACCCACTTATCCCATTTTTTCTACATTAGGTTGGATTGCTGCATCAAATCTTTAGTGTATTTGTGTGCTTTATTCTCCCTGAAAGCTGTGCTAAGATGCCAGGGATTTTCAATAAAGTTGTTGCTTTAAGCTGCTGTTTTTTATTTTTGTACATTCTTATCGTTAAACAGCAGACTGGAACATGGTTTACTCATCACTCTGTCAAGTAATAATGCTGCTTTACTGCAAACCATAAACAACAAGACTATGGTTCACACATCTAGGAAATACTACCAAATAATACTGTACATTTACTCAAAAGGCAAAGTAGTTTCAAATAACAGTAAGATCCATCAATGTCCTCAAAATTCTTAGCATTAATCTCCTTAACCACAATTATTGCCCATATCAGTACACAAATCTACACATGCAGCCAGAAGTAAACCACATAAAATAAACAGACCATTTTCCTACTTGCAATGTGAAAAATTTATTTTTCTGGCTTGTTCCTCCTTTCTTTAAAACAAATAGTCACATCTAGCTATGAAACATAAATGTAACTGCTTCAGGGATATTGACTAAAAACAACATTGTACCTGCTGCTTTTCAAATTCTCTCCTGTTTTTCCTACTATTCCCACAAGTCTTAATCGTGTCTTGTAAATATTTATTACAAGAAAACAAAAGTGTTGTACATACTTTAATGCTTTAAACTTACGTATGTCAATTTGCTTTAATAACTTTGTTCAGAAGAGCTCCTTTATATTAGAATTTTTGGTTTGTTTCTACCTTATGTACATACTTAAATTCTCTGGAGCTAGGCATGTACAATTGTTCATCACTGCATTGAACTTTGATGTACTTTTATTTTATATTGGATATTATGCTATGTATGTATTTGTTGTAGCTGCCTTTTGACACTGGTACTGGCTGAATAGGGTTTTGTATCAACCTAGTTAGTCAGCCAACAAAGAAACAATAAATAAATACATACATTTTGGTCTGTCTTATTCTCATGATTTTAAGGAATAAACAGTCATAAGTTTCAGTCTTTGTAGTTAAATCAAAGTAAGACTTCTATCTAAATATTTTATAAAATAAGCAAATCTTAAGCATTACTTTATTACGCATTACTTTTTGATACAAGCATGGTGGTGTTTTTTATCAAATTATTTTGTCTTCATAATCATGAAAGAGCCTTTTTAGAAGCAAATAGAACTATTCCAAGGTCTAATAGGAATACTTTTACAACACGTATTCACTTCATATAAACTTATAACTTAACATACCACTGAAGCATGTATCAAAATCCTGTGCTACACACCCTACATGGATTACTGCTTACTTAAGAATCATATAGAAAGGTCAAGGCTACTGGGTCTTACAACCATTAAGCCTTACAAGTCCCTATCCTAACCAGTAGCTACCTTCTTGAGGAGGGCTTTGCTGACCATGCCCGGGATGAATTCAGGAACTTCAATCCAATTATCCAAGTCCTATTTGAAGGGCGATAGTGTATCACAATGCTGTGTCTGTAGGAGAGTCTATTCCAGAGGTGAGGGAGGCACAGAGTAACACACCTCTCTCTCCATTTTGTTTTGTTGATCTTCTAAAGCAATATTAGATCACTTGTTCTGGTATTTGTGGAAAGATACAAGATATCCTGGACTAGTGAGTCCCAGGTTGCTCAGAAGGCAAGACATAGTTCTCCCCTGAATTTATAAGACACAGGAAAAGAGGGACAGTGTTTATAGTCCTTTCTGGTAGCTTAGGGATTGTAAAGCTATAATCCTCCGATAAGAACCTATGGGATATTTTCAACTGTATGATATGTTTGATAAGTTACATCCCTAAAGGAGTTTTGTATTGTGTAATTGGTCTGATAGCCTCTTAATATGTGGGTGATATACCCTTGGTAGTCAGCTGAGTCAGAGTAGAAGGATTTCCTGTCAACGATTGCTACAAGGTGGTCAAAAGAGAGGGAATTATCAAACCAGGTTACCAGGTCTCTTACTAAATTTTGATTTTGAAGTGGGTTGAGGTTGTAAAATAGTGCTAGGTCACTTTTGCACCATCATTTGTGTTAATTATAGCTAGTATGTTACATACTAGATCTTTAGTATATCTGGTATTCCTAGCATAAGATAGCAGTTGCTATATTCAATAAACAAACCTTTTCCTAAAGTAAGAAAGCCCTTGATCTACTCAAAAATGTAATCAGGGTCATTATACTAATTACAAGTCCCTAGGTGTATGAAGAGCATTGTGTAAGTTAAAAAAACCAACGCCATGCAACTGGAATAATGGAAAAATGCAATCACTTTGTTTTAGAAAGGTAAACATGATAACATCAGTTTGCTTAAGTCAGTCCTGTGAAGACAGGATTATGATCAGGTCTCAGATCTTAACCAGCATATTCTGTATTTGCGACATGGGTGCCAAAAATGTCACTTTGAGAGTGAAGTTCAGGAAGTGAATCTTGGCTTCCTTGTTGAGAGTACACAAAGCTGGTTATGATTGGAGACCCAGGCATAATTCTTTGCAGCACACAGAGCTTTATCTACAAAAGGTACTGCCAGTTTCAAAAAAAGTGTAGCAGTGCAAAGTACTTTACTGGCTTTCAAAGCTTTTGAAACCTGATAATGCACTTGGTGTTGTCAGACAGCATGCAGAAACAAATTACTCTCTGTAGAACTAATAGCATTAAAGGCAGTCAAATACTTTACTCTGCCATACGTTGTTTATAAGTATGGCAGAATGAAGTTCTAATAGCCTTTAAAAGCTGTTTTACCTTATGCCACTGTTCTTTCCTAGCCAGCAATGTCTGCTCTTAATTCCTGCAACAAGATCAGATCTTAACAGTGCTATAATGCCCTTAGCAAGCTTTTGTTATGTATTCCTACATGATGTTAAGATCAGGTCTTGTGGTATGGACATCCTTAATAAATTTAGCTTTTTCCTGATTTAGGACTATAATTAAAGGGTCTATATCACTTTGTCAAACTTTTATTTTATTAAATACTGAATCGTCGATCCCTAATTGTTGAAGTTCCTATTCAGCGAATGACCTAAACATTGAATATGAATTAATTGAAGTGTTTTGGTTGGTCATCCTGAAAAAAATGTTGTGTGGTTGACATGCCAAATGGCCATGATTTACCCATTACCTCTCTATAGTGCGATCCCGGAGTTGGTATATTTAATTTGGAGGGGGTATGGGGGGCTTGGTGTTGGCCAACTAAAATATTTAGATGAATTTCATTTCAATGTTCACATCATTCACTGAATAGGGTCTTCAACAATTAGTGTTCGATGATTAGTTATTCCATAAAATAAAAGTTTGATGATGTGATTATTAGAAGTGAAGTAGTGTAAAAGAGCAGTTAGGCACTCTCTGGTTATTTGTTGCTGTATTGTATTATTTTTAGGACATCTGTAAATGCTCAGTTTCAACTTGTGCTTTGATCTATGCGTAATATTATAACATCCACACACACCCTGGCAGACTACTCTGGCTTACATATTTTTAGAGATTCATAAACTGTTTGTGTAAGTGTCCAATAATTTGTCACAAATACATTCCCAGTTCTGGTATCCTAACCATTAAACTTTACAGTAGTTCATACAGGCAATCATACTTTATTATTTATTTATTTATTTACCGGGAAAGTCCGACTGGGCCAGAAGCCCATTTTCAGCGGAGGCCCGGAGAGAAAAGATCCACAGAAATACAAGTAATATACAATAATTAGATAGTACAATAGTATACATACAGTAAGATGCAGAATACACATCTTCTAGTTAGTCTATACAAACTAGTATTCAATACAGTTTTCTAGTAGATACAGGTTCAAAAAAAAAAAAAACACAAGCATTTCAGTGAAGATCACTGTGAGAAAAAATAAAGTTAGTAGAGTGTGCATATTAAACAATAGTTATGACCAAATTAAATTTCCTTTAGATATATATATATATATTTTTTTTTTTTTGAGTAGTAATAAACACCGAGGAGAGGGAGAACATGAGATAAGGAGTGGACAGTGTGTTGCGAGAGTTATAGATCTCTTGTCAGTCAGCTTTGACACAGGAGCAATGCCAGTTCTTGGACAGATGTTCTAATAGTAGTTGTTTATATAATATGTAAGTTGTAAATTATTATGTAAATTGTAATTTATGCATCAAGAATACTGCGAATTATCCAACAGCAAACAGCTAACGCAGTTCTTGACGTGGTTTAGCAGTGCGGGATATACATGCTGTTTTCTTACTACGTTATTTTCTGTATCAAGCACTGACATGTGAAGTTTAATGTGATGTCTGAATGTGACCAAAATCATTACATACAGTGAATGCTATTCGCCATGACCTTGGCTAATTTCACATACTTTACTGCAGGCAAAATGAATCATAACACAACAACTATTTTACTGCATCTACTGGAAAAACATAGTATGTGTAAATATGGACTAAGTGCATACCAGTGAAATATGAATTATAAGCTATGCAAATCTCACCTCTCCCCTTAATGCTGTTAGCTATATTATGGCTAATTTGCTTTATTTAATGGTCTGCATATGGAACAAACTCTACATTATGTTTATAGGCATACAAACAAGTGAAAGGGGCATTGGCATGATTTCTGGAAATTAGATTTGCAGTCAGAGGTCTAGTTTCTGGAATTTCAAGTAATAAAATGTAGCAGAATTATTCTGTGTATTGTACATTAGAGATGGTTTTCATAGTCAATGAACATAACAGTGTGAAACTCCATGAAAAGTCTTTTCAAATGCACTAAAAGGCTTTCTGTCTCCCGTAGGTGTAAGCAGGCAGTAGATCAAACTGTGTTATACCCTTCAGTAGTACTCGTACACGGCCGTCATTATTATTAGAAGATTACAAAGCTCAGGGAGGAATTAAAAGAACATGCTTACACCAGCACCACTGACTCAGAGATGCATGCAGCTCACTTCTGAGTGACATCACAGAGCTCTAAAAATGGCTAGCATGCTGTAAAAAAATTAATAAATACAAAATTAAATATCTGCAGGTAGCATCCATCTTCAGAAATATTTAGTACCTTATCCGAATGAGCTTTTCATGAGCTTTCTAAATACATCAAGCACTATATAAGAACTTTTTATTTGGCCTGCTGTGGCCATGCATAACCCTGACTGTGTGCAATGTTCTCTGATATTATCTGAAATTCAAATATTTTAAAACTGAAGACAGGACTTTTCTTGGATTTCTTCCCACTCAGCAGCACAATTCTTCTTGTGCTTGGACACCTATAAAGAGAGTTGTTGTTACTTCATACATTTTGCAGTTCCTGAGAGAAACATTTTTTGTTTGGAGCAATGCCCACAATTTGCATATATTATAGGTTAAAAGGTTCATAGGTAGGTACTAGGCTATCTGCCCGAGGGCATTTTTAAGCCTAGCCAGAGTGTGTCGGCTTTCGCCGCCCCCATTGATTAATTAACTTGGCCTCTGTCAAGCAAAGCCAATGAAGTGATCCCAGGGGTGTATTTTCTGTTACTCATCCACTCGTCAAGGCTTCTCTTGAAGAGTGTTAGTGATGGGCTCTGCCTAATGTAGTTAGGAATTTTGTTCCAAAGCATGGGGAGTCTCTGTGACAGGAATCTATCCCTCCAGCATGTTCTATTTATTGCTGTGGCGAGGTTTAGCTCACTAGAGTGCGTGGCTAACAGTGACTTGGATTTCTTTTAGGTGGAGCATGTCCATCAGCTCTGAGTTGGACATCGCTTTGTAAGTCAGGCAGAGATCACCTCTGAGAAAGCGATATGCCACTGAGTACAGCCAGAGATTTTTCAGTTGGGCTGCATAGGACATATGTTTGAGGCCAGTAATCCTCTTGGTGGGGTGCTTTTTTGGTCTTTCCAGCTGTTGGAAGTGTCTTGTGAGGTACATCCCAAATGGAGCATTGTACTCTATGATGGGTCTGATGACTGACGAGTAGAGGGGCACTATAACCTCTTTATTTCTAGATGCAAACCCCTTAGTAATTAGATGGACCACATAGAAGGATTTCCTAACTACTTTGGCAATATGATTGTCAAAGGAGAGATTACTATCTACCTGGGCCCCCAGATATCTTATTACCTCTTTTGTATTAAGGGAGCTGCCACCTATGTGGTAATTCATGGGTGTTTTGTTTTTCCCAAACGGGATGACTATGCATTTTTTGGCATTTAGCTTGAGGCCATGACTTTGATACCAGGTGTCTGTCTCAGTAAGGCCTTTTTGAAGGATTTCCATGTCAGCCGGAGAGTCAGTTATGGCTCCCAGTTTGCAGTCATCGGCGAACTTGGTTAGCCATAGTCCTCCTGTGTTTGCCTGTACTTCTGAGAAATATATGCCGAACAGTAGGGGTCCCAGAACCGAGCCTTGTGGGACACCACTTGTGACTGGTTTAGAGTCGGGCCTGGAGCCTGCTATTCTTACTGTGTGAGTTCTGTCTGTAAGCCAGTTGGCAACCCATCTTGTGACGTAGGGGTTTATGTTCAGGCTGGTGAGTTTTTCTATAACACCCGAATGAGGAATGGTGTCAAACGCCTTGGCGAGATCAAAGTAGGCTGTATGAACCACCTTTCCCTCGTCTATGGCCTTGGTGACTGTCTCGAAGAAGTCAACCAGGTTTAGTAGGCATGATCTGCCTTTAACAAAGTTGAACTGGGTCGGGTCAAGTGTTTGGAGGTTCCGAATGTCTTTGTTAATGAGTTCCATGATGATGCACTCCATAGCCTTGCAGACCAGGCTAGTCAGGCTTACGGGGTGATAGTTACCGGGGTCAGTTGTGGCCCCTCCTTTGTGGAGCGGAATAACCATTGCTGTGTGCCATTCTATGGGCATGTAGCCTGTGGAGAGGCTGAGATTGAACAGCAAATTTAGGTGGGGGCTAGTTCATTCTGTAGTTCGTGCAAGACGTAGCCTGGGACACCATCTGGCCCCACTGATGCTGTGTTTTTGGCTTTTGAAAGGGCTGCTTTCACCTGTACTTCTGTGATTTCTGGGACACTACACTTTTCCGGTATTGTTGTGGACCCTTTTGAAAGTGAGTGGGAGGTGAAGTTTGCACTGAATCTATCTGCCAGGATCTTGGCAATATCAGTAGGTTCAGTATATTTTGTGCTGTTTTGCACTAGCTCAGAGCATATCTGCGAGCTGCCACTTAGATTCTTGACATAACTAATGAAGGCTTTGTGGTTATCTTTCAAATCCTTGGCTATTTTTTTTTTAAGTTAGCCTTGGATGATTTTATGAGGGACATTAGTTTCTTAATTGTAAAGGATTCTGCATCTTGGGCAGTGTTATCCTTTAGTGTGGGGGCTGTGAAACTTACCATCTCTGCCTTAAGTAAGGTGAAGTTTGCTTTAGAAAAGTTTTTCACTGTGGTTTCCTTGGTTGGGGGTGGTGGTGGGGTGTGGACATCCAGAGTGATTAGTTTATGGTCTGATCTAATCAGTGACGGGTTGACCTCCGGTATGGAACACCTGTCACCCATATTGGTGATGACTAGGTCCAGTATGTTGTGGCCTCTGGTAGGGGAGTTTACCAGCTGATCTAGGGGATTTGAGTTGATAAATTCCAGGAATTGCTGAGCCTGGGAGTTTGCATTCAAGTAGTTTTCCCTGTTAATGGTAGGGTAATTGAAATTGCCCAATATCAGGATGTTCGGTCGGACCTTCATGTTTTCCACTGTCTCCAGAAAGGCGGAGTGGTGGTCCTGGGTCATGGAGGGTGATCTATAGCAGGCCACAATTTGCACTGCAGATTTGCCCGGTGTTTGTTGTACATGGATGATCTCAGAGGTATCATGCTGCACCACTAACCTGGAGATGTGAGTATCCTTGATGTATATGGATACACCCCTCCTTTTGTGTTTAGGTCTGTGTTCTGTGGCTCAAATGTGTGGTATGAGTTGTAGCCTAGTAGTGCTGGAGTGCTCTCTGGAGCCTTGAACCAGGTTTCAGTTACTGCACAGATGTCAACGTTCTCCATACTTAGGAGTGCTTCGAGCACATGCATTTTGAGATTTAAACTCCTGGCGTTGAGTAGCATAACCCTCATTTTTTTTACTTGTGCTGTTTACTGTGGTGGTACAATTGCAAGCATGCATGCACAAAGATGCACCAACCCACACACACATGTACACACACTAAAAATTCAAACTGCTAAGTTAATTCAATGTACATGTTTTTAGATAATCTAACGACCTGACATTGAATTGCTAATAAAGTGTGCAGCCAGCAAGTACAAAATTATGTAAGACAGAGAGCAGTGAGGTAGCTGGCACCCCTGCTTACAAATAAAAATGGTTAGATTTATTATGTAATATTTTATCTGCCAATACAAAATCCTCTGTTTGTTTGTTCTGATGACCTATTATTTAACAAAAAGCAGTGTAGAGGTTATTTCAAAAGAATACTACAGTGGTGTGTGTGTGTGTGTGTGTGTGTGTGTGTGTGTGTGTGTGTGTGTGTGTGTGTGTGTGTGTGTGTGTGTGTGTGTGTTTTGGGTATGTCAAATACTGCTACAGAAAGCACACAGCATAAACTTTATTACAGTTTTACTGTAGCAATATTTACCTGGGAGGAGGTGATTGAAAAGCCATAATAAAAAGGAGAATGCAGTGAAACAAATTATAATGGTGCGCCTTTACAGCCTAAATTCTGTTTCAGTTTACCATTGATATTACAGCCTAAATTCTGTCTCAGTGCAACATTGATATTACAGCCTAAATTCTGTCTCAGTGTAACGTTGATAGGACATTGCAGAAGAATGTCACAGTGTAGTTAGATAACCTGAGGACAGTGGAAATAGTTACCTGTCTGTGTACTGCAGCCGGATGTTAAACAGCAGTAAAGTCTGATAGTTATAATAAATTTTATATGCATTCATCCCCTGCATTCTATAATATAGGAAGATAGGATAAAAAAGAGCTCTGCTGCAAAGGAAATGAAGTAATGCTTACAATAAAAAGATACTGGTAATAGTACTATTTGACATTTCTTTTAAAAACTGAATATATATAGTTAAGACCACTGGAGTTACAGCTTGCCCAATAGAGTCTGAGCTGAAATCAATTTGCTTTCCTTCCTCCTTCAGAATAGGTGTTCCTTGGCCTAGACAAGTAAGGTCAGCTTTAAGAAACACCTTTCATTGGGGTCCAACAAAGCAGAGCACATTAAGAACTTCCTGTACTAACCAACGCCTCAGTTTGCTGCATTCATTCACTTTTCAAATGTACTAGCACTAGCAGGCTTTGTGACATCTTTTGCAACCATTCAATGTGGCTTTAAACCAAGATAATTAAAGTTGTTTTGCCTGAAATTACACAGTTCTTATTCTTTTACAGAAGTGAATCTGCACAATTAAGTTTTTATTTATTATTTCATGGCACATTCATTACTCAATTGACTTAATACCCCTGTTTTAGAGCAGTTACCCTGTTTATTTTACTTGGTATAATTGTTTGTTTGTTACATATATATCAAGCAGAGTTGTGGCTGACTCGTATAATGTTGTAACCTTATAATAGTTGTTAAATCCATTAAAGAGCCAGAACAACAGGTGTTTTTAGTATTGTTTGGCACTGCTAGTGTTCATCTTTTTGCCGCTGTGCTTAGCTGGAGGAGTACAGTGGATTTTCTGTTGTTCTGTCTCATATAGTACCCAGAGCATTCCTCAGTATGGTGCCTCTCAACAACTGAGGAACAAAAAAAAAAAAAGTCTGCAATATCTGATGGTTGTTGCACATGCTAACATGGTCGTGTGGTTGTTGTTTCTACCTCCCACCCCTACCTCTCCACAGCTGAGGGACAATTACAAAAAAAAAAAAAAGTTGCAATTAGTTATTTGGTACATTTAAATTGCAGAAGTCAATAAGGTCCGCTTTGTGGGCCATGTCCTAACCCTTCTTCCTCAGATGACAAAAAAAAAAATTCTGATTTAAACTGCAGCAGTCTACTCCCTATAAATGCAGCAAGCATTTGCTACAGTTTATACCATACAGAGTGCTAAAGAGCTCAGGTGATATTAAATAAAAAAAGGATCTTTTTATCTAAAGCTGTACCAAATTGCTTGTTACAAATGTAATAAGCAGTTGCTAAAATTTATATCACGGCATGCACAGAATGCTACAGTGCTCAGGTTTTTTTAAAGAAAAAAATAACATGAATAGTCACCTTTTCAAGCAAACCTACCTAAAACTGTTTCACACAAAACCTAGACTACCACACGCCAAATACACACATTTAAACATCATCTGCACCCTTCCATACTCTATACTTTTATGTGGGAGAGTCACCTTAACTCATAAGTAAGAAACATGATAACTAAAAAAAAATAAAATACCAAGAAAACCAGTTTAGATGTAGTAGAAAACTAGAAAAACATAACACCAGTCAATGTACTTATTAAATGCTTTCAAGTGAATAGGACATCTTCAGAATGCCAAAGTTTTGATTGTAACTTTATACAGCCATGTGACTAACAGGAACAAATCATTTATTACAATCAATTAACATCTGATTAATTAACCAATTCCATTGGTGGACAAAAGTGCTTACTTTATTTATTTACATTTCATTACTTGGACAGCCTAACTGGGTAGGAGCTCGTTTTCAATGGACACCCGGGGAGAAATGCTCCAAAGAATTACAAAACATTTTAAGAACAACAATTTTACAATCTTTAAAAATAATACACAAAAAAAACAACACAGTCTAAATAATTATAGCAAGTTAGACATAGTATGAAAACTTTGGTTAAGAATAAATATAACTTATGTGACAATGATTTAATATCTAGAGAAATGTTTGTAGCTTACCTTTAATTTCTCTATAAACAGGAAAAACAGGAATTGCAATATGAAGTGAGAGAAAAGCAGGCTTATGGTATATTTAGAAAGAAAGCCATGAGAGAGAAATTGAGAGAAGCAAAGAAGTGATTGAAGAAAGGAGAGTAAGAAGGTATAACGGGAATAGGAATTTTCTTCACATTTAAGGATATCGTTTATCCTGGGATTGAACAGGAATAGAGCCAGCAGTTGGCTAGCAAGCATGGACTGGGTGTAAAAGAAGGTGCTGACCGGATGGTTACAGGTAAGGAGTTCCAGGCATCAACAACATGGCACAAGTGCAAACAATGACCAGCAGATGTGATATGTTTGTGAACAAACAGGAGTTTTTGGTCACTGGATCGTAATGACTGACTGGGAACATAGTTGTGTAGAATGGTATTTAGTGCTGGACAGGCAGATGGATGCTGGATAATTTCGTAGGTGGTAAGAAGCTGTATATATGTTAGTTGATGGGGTAGTTCTAACCAGTTTAGGCTTTTTAGTGCTATACAGTAGTGGGTTCTGAAAGTGGCATTTGCTGCAGATTTAGCAACTTTGTTATAGCATTCTTGAAGTTTTGAATTTTGTGAAGCCTGGAGGTTAGTAAGGATGAGAGCACCATAAATAAGTGAGGGGAGGAGATAAGTAATGGCAAGTGGTTTTTTTTTAGTTGCTTCACTGGGAAACATTTTGGGTCTATAACTTGTCCCTTGCTTTTGATGAGTTTTTCTTATGCAATTTTGCATATTCAAGTTGAATTTAAGATTATCATCAACTGTCATCCCTGATAATTTCCTGTGAAAAGTGGCTTCAATGGTTGTATTATTAAGAGAGACAGGGCTTTAAAAAATTATTTTTTTTCATGAGAGAGGGATTTGGGAAAAAAGTAGTAGTTTGTTTTGTTTTAGGGTTGAGCATGAGTTGTGAGTTACAAAGACAGGTTTCAGTGGCTGTTAAAGCTTCCTGAGTAATTTTTTGGAAGTGTGCCACATTGTCAGATGTGCAATGGGTGTGAAGTCATCAGTGTATTGTATTGGAGAGGCCTGTTGTGTGGATCTGTGGAGGGTGTTGGTGAGAATGTTAAAGAGCAAGGGACCAAGTACAGAGCCTTGTCGTACACTGGTGGTGACTGGGAGGTGTGGACAGATAGTGGAGTGCCAGTTTACTGACTGTTACCTAGTAGATAGGTAGCCTTTAAACCACAGAAGGATGGGCTGAGAGAGACCTGATGAGAACATCTGAAGTAGACGTTTGCTGTGACAAACTGTGTCAAAGGCTTTAGACAAATCTAGAAATAAAGAAGAGTTTAGTTTGTTATTATCTCTAGCTTTATTGACATCTATATAGATTAAAAGGGCAGTGCTAGTACTATGGAAAGGATGAAAGCTATGTTTTGGGGTGACAGGAGTTCTTCCTGCAGGAGATAGTTTAGCAGTTGTTTTTGAATACATTTTTCAAGTAATTTGGAGTGGGTGGATAAGATTGCTTAGGTCTAAATTTAGTAATTTCTGTTGAATTTCCTCCTTTGTGTAGAGGGATAATGTGTGACTTTTTCCAAAGAGAGGGAGGTTGGGATTCCTCGTTTGACCTATTTATAAGGACTGAGACAAGATAGGTAATATTATCAGCTGCTGCTTTAAGGTACTTGCTTGGAAGGGCATCAGCTGAAGTAGATCATGGTTTGTGTTTGTCTAACAGTAGTTTTATATAGGATGTGGGCACAGGTTTGAAGGCAAAAGTAGATGTGGTAATGTTAGGCTTTTGAGGAGGGTTAGAACTAGATGATAGGGGATCTTTACTTAGAGGTTCTATACTATCTAGGAAATAAGAGTTGACATACTGTTGTTTTGAGTAGTGAGGTATTGTGAGACGGGGTAGGGTTGAATTTTGGGCTGGGATGCAAGATTTCTTTGATGGCTGTTCAAAAATTTTTAGAGCTGTGTTTACTATTATACTGAACTTTATAGTATTTTTTTGTTTGTTTATTTGCTTTTTAGTATGATTGCAAAGCATTGTGGTGTTTTATATTATTGCTATGCTTTCCACACTTTTCTCTATCCTGCATTAGTATTACACACTTTGTGGACAGCAAATTGCATTTTGTGTTTTAGTCTCTTCCTTCTAGGAGGTGCAAAGCTATTCAGGATGTGTAGGGAAGATGAAGTGATTTCCTTTACAGTATCATTTAAGGGGATACTTTTTAGGAAAGTCTAGTAACAGATGATATGGTAGTGATGAACTTTTCTGTGATAAACTTGGAAAGGTTGAGTGTTGTTTCATAAACATGTTGTTTAAGTGGATGTGTGAGATGCCTGGTTGTATAAATTGGGAGAAAATCACTAAGAGAGTCAGACATTGTACATGTGGTGGTGCATTTGTTAGGGTCTGACACTAGGACTCAGTCAAATAGGGAATTTGATGTCTTGCTTTAATGTGCGGAGCTATTAATTAGTTGTGTGAAACCAAATATGTTCATGCTAGGTGAAGGGATGTAGAGTATATGTCCAAACAATTGACATTCACATCACATAGTAGTATTTTTTTCTTGTGGAATTGTTGTGGATATTAAATGTAGGATATCTTTCAGTATAGATATATTGTCACCAGGAGGTATGTGAAAGATGATAATATATATTAGTTCATAATTATTTAATTTCATGAAAGTAGAAAGCTCTGCTGAATTGAATTTTGGTACTGGTTTGTTGTAAGGGGAAATGTGGTAGTTGTTGGGAAATATTAAAGTAATACCACTTCCCTTCCTTTATATATGGTCATTACGGATGATTTTTTAGCTGGGAGGTGTAATTCTGGAGTCATTTATATCAGGTTTAAGCCAAGTTTCAGTTACAGCAAGAATATCAGGCTTATGTTGGGTAATCCAGGCACATAGTTCAGCAATTTTATTTTTTAAGTTTTTAACATTTATGGCAACATGACTGTTGCAGGGTTAGTGTAGTGTGTGGAAGAGAGTTGTTTTGATGTTCATTGTGATAGGTGGGGACTAGATTAGGGTGAATGTCTCCTTGTAGAAGGATTTTAATATACTTGGGAGTTATTGATACTTGCTTTTGGAGAGTATTTTTCCATTTAATTTTGTTTTGGTTTGAAATGAAATGGAATTAATCACTCTGTATATTTGGTAAAGCTGAGGGACATCATTAAATGGATTCGGTGTGACATGAGGAGAGTGTATTGAGGGAGTATGAATCAGTGATTGTGGCAGAGATGAAGAGATGTTGAGAGCTATTGTAGGATGAGAGAGAGGGAACAGCAGGAGGAGATGAGTAGAGAATAAGCTGAGGAGTAGCATGATTAAGACTGTATGTTATTGTTGGCAGGTAGTGAGGAAGTAGGGATTAAGAAGGAAAAAGAGGTTGCAGAGCAGTAGAATATTTAGTGGTGGTAGTAGAATCTGAAAGATAACAGAGGGTAGGTAGGAAAAAAGTATTTTCTATGAAGTGGGAAAGTTAGGTTGTGCTAGTATCCTCTCTGGAATGTAAGGATTAGAGGGGTTTAAAAGGCTTGACTATTAGAAGTAGTTAAAATAGGAAGAAGTGACAACTTATTTAAGAAAAGTATCAGATACAATATAGAATAGACAGGTACTGTTAATGAGGGTGTGGCTATGGATGAATATAGTGCAAAGCAGTATGGGAGGGAGAAAGGTAATTGGGAATAGTGCTAAAAGATTAAATGGAAGTTGGGAATTAGGTAAAATGAAACAGGAGAGTTTGTATGATAGAAGTAAAGTTGTTTAGGGAGGGTTAGAGAACAAGAGTTAGGAGTGAAATGTGTATGTGGGAAGTATAATAGTCGAGTAAGAGGGGAGTGGGTGGGAATTTGGTGTAGGGTAGCATGTTTCTACTCTCAGGTCAAGTTATTACAGAGAGTAATCAGTTTGTAGCCAGTGCAAAGCAATTAACAGAGAGGTAGAAAGAACAAGTTTTCTTTCATTTGCTGAATGCAGAAACCTGGCAGCTAGGGAGCCTGAGTAAATGGCACATACGGTGTAATTTATTGGTCAAGAGAAAAGACAGTGGGTGACTTAGTAAGTTGTCCTTAGAGTGCAAGGACTGCTCTTTTGGTGGGGAGATGTTAAAACCAATTTCCATCACAGGTCAGGCACATATTTGAGTAATTAAATTTAATACGCAACATGGTTTTACAAGTTAAATTTGCTTACAATGTACAATGAAAACTTCTCAGTGAGAACGTTTGGGAGATGGGCCTTTTGGCAGAGGTTCTGCAGTATGGGGGTTGGATGTAGTGACCACAGGCTATTGTGCAATGACAAAATTCTCAGTAAGAACGTTTGGGAGATGGGCCTTTTGGCAGAACTCCTGCAGTATCAGGGGTTGGATGTAGTGACCACACATTATTGTACAATGACAAAATTCTCAGTGAAAATGTATTTTAATGTAACTTAATGAAGTATGTTGAAATATATTAACCTGCTGATATGCCAATCTGCTCAGTAAAGCTTCTCTAACCTATTACCAATGCCTTTATTGCACATCAGCAAGTCATAAATACTTGGTCTAGGGATCTAAACCTCTTCTGCAACATCATCAGAATGGTTTGGAGAGATAGGTATGTCTCATAGAGGATACCGCTACTGTGGAGCAGACTCCCTATCAACATAAAACAAAGTTTATTCCTGTTTATCATCAAATGCAGCTTAGGTCTATTGATGGGAAACTGAAAATTTACCACAGAATTGCCCCCTGTACTGAAATGCTTTCTCCCATGCACGGGTCCTCTCAGATTATCTATGGTACGATCCCAATTATTCTCATTAGGAGTAAAATATAATTATTGACCATGGGATGGATAAGGCCAATCTATAACCAAATAGGATAAGTTATTTTGAGCACAAAAGGGGAAACTGGCTAGGCTTAAAATGGCCTACAAGGGCAGTTAGCATAGTGCTTCCTGTGAACCTAAAAAACTTCTCACTGTCAGTCTAAGAAATATGCGCAATAAGCTCTCAGACCTACATGCATAGATTTCTGACCACTCCAAAAATCATCAGCTTAACTGATAACTGGCTAAAACCATGAACTAGAGTTGAAGAAGTACTACCTCCAGAGTTTAGTATAGTAGTCACTATTAGGAAAACTAAAAATAAAGGTGGCGGTGTAGTCATTTTTTAACCCATTTCAGTGTAGCCCCTATCAGCACACCATTCCTAGTTCTGTAATGCTGAACTAATTATCTCTTTTCTCAAACTTAACCATAACTACACCTGCTACATTGCTTTATACATCCCCACAGGTAATCTTATACTTGAAGATATAATCTGCTGAGTAAACAATTATCTTAGGTGACTCTAATATATATTGGAATTCAATAAACATGAGCACATCTTAGCACTGAGACTTAGGCTTCATATAACTTATCACTACACCCACCAGGTATAAGAAAAACAAAAACTAATTAATAATAGACAAGATCCGAACATCCAGTCATAATAAAATTACATCCATCAGCATGATTTCAGATACTCTGTCACCCTCTACAAGAATTTATGCTTATAAGTGACCTTTACATATCCCAGAACAACACAAATAAGTTTGCCAAAACACCAGTTCTACCATAAAATCATATAACTGGAACAAATTGATATACTTATCACTAGATGCACTGGAGTTTAAACAGATCTTTCTCAATTTACTCAATAAAATAAAGCCTTTACATCCTGCTAAAACAGAAAACACAACAGAGCCACCTGACACTTAAGCAACTCTGTAACCTCACTAGAAGGAATGAGAGGGGTGGCCAGCGAGAGGTCATAGATAAAGAACATGTAGCCAGAGGATGGTAAATAAAGGAGATTTATTTTGTATGTGTAGATATTTATGAAATTTGGTGGATGAGGTTTAGTGGTCGTTAAGGAGCTAAGACTTTACCCTGGTGCAAGACATGGACATGATATTGATTACCCTGGTGAATGACATGGATATGATATTGATTACCCTGGTGAATGACAAGAATGTGATATTGTTTCCATCACATGTTTCTTAAGATCTTGATTAAAGGTTAAGAAGTTATGGTTTGCCGTAGGGTGAGGGGGATGGAGTTCCAGATTTTAGGTGTGTATGAAGGGTAGAGGGAGTCAGCTCTAGAGTTATTAGATTTTATGATATGTGTTTGTCTGTGGAGTAAAGGGTTCTACTGGCAGAGTAGTGATGAGTTATGCTGCTGATGGTGGGGCATTTCTCTGATTTGTAGATTAGGTTGCATGTAGTGAATAATTGAAAGAAGGTTAGGGTATATTGCAGTTCAGTCTACTGAAGTTACTTTAGATCTAAGCTGTTTATGTTCTGTATGGAATATTAGCAACACGTTGCTTATTTATTTAAGCATTGTTCAAGTAGCTGAGATTAGGTGGCTTGCAGATTTAGAAACATAGGAGCACTGTATAGAATGTCTGGGAGTTGGTAAGCTAAGGTTATGATTTTCCTTGTTTTGTCTGTAAGGGAGAACTTTATCCTACCCAGGGCACCAAGTATTTGATTATTTATTTACTTGTTTTCCTTTACTGAGATGGTCCAACTGGGCACTTCAGCCCATTTTTAGTGGGGGTGCAGGGAGAAAACCTCCATTAACTGATTTTTTTGCTCTGCTTATTTTAGATGAATGTCAGATTTCATATTTTTGTTGATTATGATCCCTAAAAGTTTTGTGAGGGTTTCTATTTCAATTTTGTACAGCTGGAAGTGGTTATGTTGAAGATATTCATCTGGTGAGAGAATTGCTTGAAGGTAAATAGGACACATTTAAATTCTTGGAGTTTCAGAGCAAGTGTGAATCAAGAAGGCAGTAGGGTTTTTCCAGACTTTTGGCAGAGCAGATTAGGGGTGAGTCATCTGCGTAATAGATAATGGTAGCACGTTTACTTGGAGTGTGGAGATTGTAACTATGTAGAAAAGGATTGAGCTCAGACGTGACCCTTGGGGGACACCCACTAATACAGTTAGAAATTAAATGAATGTTTGTATGTCACTTCATGGACTGTTGTCTGCCAATGAGATAGCTGTTAAACTAGAAGAAAGCTGGTGGGCCTAGTTATAATGAAGAGAGCCCATTTAGAAGACATTTGTGAGATAGTGTCAAAAGCCTTTAACATATCTAAACATACTACAGATATGAGGTTATCACCATTTCTGCTTTGAATAATGCAGGTGGTGAAGTTAATAAGAGCAGAGGAATACTCTGATATAGGCAAAATCTGTGCTGTCTCAGAGACAGAAGATTATTATTAAAGAGAAAGTTAAAGTGTTGGGTTTAGATGTATTTTTCGAGCTCTTTATAAAGAGGTGATAAAAGAACAAAGGGATGATGATGATGATTGGAGAGATCTGTACAGTTCCCACCTTCATGCACAGGTAATATGAAAAATTTATTTATAGAGCTCTGGGGCATAACTTTCCCTGATTGGGTGCAGGGTGAGCCATGGTGTCAGGTGCAATCTTGATATATTCTGATGGTAAGTTGTCTGGGGCAAGATTAGTGGGTTTTAGCTTGAGGAGAAATGCTTTGATAGCAGAGGTGGATAATGGCTGCTAATACAGTTTGTTGGTGTGCTGAGCATACCCAGGGGATGGGAGAGCATTAGGGGCCATGTTTTGTAGGGGGAGGTTTCACCGTTGATGAAATGTGAGTGGAATTGACTGGCTATACTTTCAGAGTGATTACTTAGCAGGGGTTAGTTGAATAGACTGATATGGGTGCAGCAGCTGATAGTAGGTTTATGTAATACATTATTTTGTCTATTTTTTTTCTTTTAGCTGAGTTTCTCAACTGTTTATATTTCAGTAGGTTAGCTTAACTTTTGTTTTATTTACATTTGTACCAAGTCCTGTTCATTTGATTCAGGCATTGTTTAGTTTCTCTTGGTAGCCATGAATGTGGATTAGATTTTACTGTTTTAGTTCTGATAGGCATAAATTCTTTAGAATATTTAGAAAAATTGTGTTGAATAAGGATACTGTGACATCCAATTAGAAGGTATGCAATTATTCCAAATGAGCGATTTTAGGTTGCAAATTAGAGTATCTGTCTGGAAGGTGGGCAGCTTATGTACATGACTGTATCGATGGAACTTGTGTGAAGTGATGCATACCTAGTTGGTGTGAAAATTTATAGAGGCCACAGAGGTTGATATTATTATGGGTGGATTAATTTGTTATGGTTTGCAAGTGAATGTTGACATTACAATTATCTCCTACAGGAAAGAATGTGACAGCCAAAAAAACAGTTCTTCAGTGGTATCAGTCTTATTATCTGGGGTATGTAAATTCCTACTATGTTTATAGTTTTGCATTTATAGATTTTTGGTGTAAATACAAAGTTTCAACACATTTCAATGGGTGAGCGGTTATGGGATGGTGAGATAATCTGATATTGTTTTTGTAGAATACTGCCACTGTACCTTCCCCAGCTCTGTTTTTCTGCCTGATCAGATGAGACTGTAGTGAGGTGGAGAATCTCCTCATCCTTTGCGTTGCTTCATTCATATTTGTCTAAATCTAACTATAGTGGCAAATTATAATAACATTTGAATTTAGATGGGCTATACCTGTGTGGACTTTGGCTAGCTTGTTTTGTCTTCTTCTTAAGTTAACATTAGTGAAAAGTAGACCAGAGATATTTGTTGGGTGTAGAGGAGTGTTACTAGTGGGAGTATTTACTGTATGGTGTAGTGGGCCTCAGTTTGGATGGATGTCTCTTTAAAGGTTGGTAGTCAGAACATAGCTTGTTAGGTAAAGGGTGAAAGGAATACTGATCTTTTATCTTGAAGGGATGAATAATAACAAGAGGGAACAGGTTGGCAATTATGGGGAAGTGGCAGAAGAAAGAAGTTGTTATATAACAACAAGTTGGGCAGAATGATGGACATGTTGTTAGCAGAAGTATGAAATGCTACATTTAATAGTAGAGAATGGCATAGAAGTGTAAAAGAAACATATTGATATGATAACAAAGTATTAAAGAACGTTGTAGTGAGATTAGTTAAATACAGAAAAGGGATTTATAAAGTAAACAGTAAGAAGGTAAGATATATGCTTATAAGACAAAGGTACTTGCTAAAAGTTAAAACTTTTTAGATAGAAGGGTGAAGATAGAAGAAAGTGAAATGATAGCAATGAATAGCAAAGGCGGTAGTATAAGGCATCTGCAAGGAATAAACAAAAGTGTTGTTAAATATTTAAATAATTAGGAAAATAAGACAATACAGATAAAGTAGAATTAAAAAGAAAATAGAAAAAGTGGAAACTGAGATTTTAAGGAGTGAGTTAAGTTGGGTGAATTGAATACACTACTAATGCAAAGAAATATAAAGACCACCTGGAGAAGCTGGATTATGATATGAATTTTATATGGCTATGCACAAGTATGAAAGAAAAATATTTTATGAATCATTACAGGAATAGGTGATGGAAGATTTAAATGATGAGGACATTTGTAGTGGATTCATTAAAATTTTATGGAAGGGGAAAGAAAGGAATACTGTATAACACTAATTATGAAATAATTCACATATTACAAAAAAAGATTTAAAGTAGCTGAGGATTATATATTTCGAGAGGGAGCACATGTAATCAAATGAAATTGTTAAAGAAATTATGGATAATCCAAAGGAGGAGGAGTTTGGGAGCTAGAGTGTATGAGATATAATGAACGATTTTAACAATGTACTACATGACGACGTGTCACATTCCTGAGGTATATGCAACTCGGAGGAAAATGGTTACATTTTTGCAAGATGTGTAAAGTCAGTGAAAATTTTCATAAATGGACATATTACAAAGACGGGAATGATGTCTAAGGGTATGCAGCAAGTGTGTCCTATGATTGCAGTTTTTTTTTTTTTTTGTGCAATCGGTGATATATAGGTGAAGTATAAAGAAGTGGTGAAAATACCATTAATATGAGGCTATGCAGATGACAATAATTTTCTGAACAGGTCACATGTAGGGGAGGTGAGTGATGGTAAAAAAATCTGAGGTTTGTAGAGTTTACATTGAATAAAGACAATATATAGATTATGGGAATGCAGTGAATTTGAGTAGTATTTATTTTACAAGAATGCTGTCAAAGTACAAGGGAGTAGAATTTGAAGGTATTAATCAGTGGGAGGGAAGGTTAAGCGAAATAGTGCAGGTATAAAGGACATTTAAACTGACTTTTTGTAGAAAGGGTAGTTGAGTTCACTCAATTACATTAGGTAAATGTATTCATTAAGGGGATTATGTTTAAAGTTCTTGCTGTAAGAGCGAAGAAATTATTGGAAATTATTTTTGGAGTAATATTAGGAGTAAAGATTCCCAGGAGAGATGGAGATACTGTGTAATAAAACTGAGAATGGGGCTTGGAATTAATAACCCCATTATTATATTCAGCGGTGTTATATATCCACGAGGTGGTAAGGAAGTTAAAAAGATGAGAAACAGACTGTAATAACAAAATGTTTATGTAATAAATATGAAGAACTCTTGAAAAATGATAGAGACTTGTCTGTTCAAGGAGATATAGGCAAGTATTCTAAAATGTTTTATTATGAAAAACAGATAATTTTACCAGAAAAAAAGGAGAGGCTGAAGTAATGGACACGTATTATGTGATACGTCATGGCTATGGTTAACAGAGGAGACAAAGAAAATGATAAAGAGAAGAAATGAAAGGATGCAGTACATATTGGAATTCATTAATTAAGGTATATAACATGAAATGTGGTCTGAATACGACTATGACAAATTATAATTTGTCTGTGAAAGAAGTTTGGGGGAAATAACAATACTTGTGTGTGAAAATGTAAACTAATACTGTGTAAATGTTTTGCTTTTAATAAAAGCCTATATCATTTGCATCCACCTTAGCTACCAACAGCATAGGCAGATGAAATCTCATGCTGATCATGGAAATAAGAGTAACTTTGCTTGGCTTCTAAAGCCCTAGGGCCATTAGCCTAGTAACTTCCTATGATCCCATGATCTTATGCAGGTTAACATCACTTCTGAAAACAGTGTACTTAGGAGTTTAGAAACCCTCTTCTGGAGCATTGCTCTATCAGTAATGAAAAATGAATTCAAACACCTGGGATAAGAATAGAACGCAAATCTTTCTGGTATTCCAGCATTAAAAACAAGTGTGGTATCTTATGACACTGTCCCTAATCCCCTTTAGTCACTGACACAGATGGACACAGAACTGCATACAGCTGTGTTCTAAGTGTTAGTTAAACAGCAAATCACTACAAAATGTACCTTTTTACCCATGGGAATATCCTGAAAAGCCAGGGATCAGACTTCATAAGGAATATGGTGGCTCATAGTTTGAATGTTTGTTTTAATTTGTGTCCATCATAATTACTCTGCTTGTTATGCAACCTCTGAAAAACTAAGATAATGATATACTGCAGATGATTTTTTAAAAATTAGTAACTTTATTAAAATGCAGCTGGAAGGTCATTGGAAAGGTAAACTTTGAAAGAAACTAGCCAAAATAAAATTTCCAAGCAGAAACGTTGTTATAAAGATTTATTAATGCCTTCACCCTTCAATAAGAACAGTACTTAATCAGCTAAAACATTTTGTAAAACACAATGAATTTAAATATTTTTCTAAACTATATGACTTCCAACCAATGAAGATAAGTAAACACAACTGATATCTCAATTTTGCTGCCCACATTACGAACACTACTTATAGAAACATTCTCATTTAAACCTATGGTTGAGTATGATCTGCCACACTAATTCACTGTAGTGTGAGTGAATCTTTCCACCAATCACCATACCTTTGAGTAGATTGTGTATACTTTCTAAAAGCAAGACACTGTTTGCAATAGTCAAATAATACATTGCTTTCATCTTATTTCTTTATGCTGTGCAAGCGTTCATAGAACAGATTATCTTACTCAAATGCCTCTCAGCTTTCCTTATGTAAAATGAAGGGCGAGTCTGACATTTAGCCAGCTGTACCAGTTCACTGGTGTTATACTTACAAGAATCATTCACCTTGATTTGTTTGTTGAAATTAACCACTTTGTCCCCTTTATAAATAAAAGAACATTAGCTACAGGTACCACACCTATGAGTTCCTTTAGTAAGTAAGGCAAAAATACCCTGATAGGTATTTTCTAAATGATGTTTTATATTAGGTGTCTTCTTTCTCCCTTTCAACCTCTATTTCCTAAAATTGAAACAAATCTGTCCTTTATTTTTAGTTTTACTCCATCAAAATGTTAATTAGTTTAATCAATCAGCTATTCCCTTTAACATACAATCTCAGTTAATTTTGAGGCTTCTTCATAAAGGTTCTATGGTTAGATTGAGATAATCCAGCTCAATCTAAAAAGGTACCCTTTAACCATACTTTTTTTCTGATTGAAAGGGAGGTTCCTTTTGATGTGTAAATCATATTTGGAAAATGTAGGTTTCCTAAACTTTGCAGACCTATTTTTTCAGTCATTTGAACCTTTATAAATAGTCATGTCTAAAGAATTGATAAATCTTTACTCACATTGATGTTCTAAACAATCAAAAATAATTGTATATCACTTTTACTTCCAGTCTACATAAAAAATAAAAATAAGAAATAAGAAGTGATTTGTGCTTTCCTGATATGACAAAAACAATTTTTTTTCCTAGTAATACAATACAGAATTAATGAATGCATACTCATAAGGATTCTTTTAATTGGTTTAAAGATGTTGCCCTCAAACATAAAGTAATTACTTTTTAAGAATCAGTTTTACCAGCTTTCCCAGAATACTAATTTCAGTAGTTTCTAATTGTTCAAATATGACTAATATCTCTAAAACAATCCACCTCTGGCTCTCATGTGGGATATAAAAAAGGAGATCCTTAATATCAGGTTCTTAGGTTAATAAGTGAATGATAAGCTAAATGACCTGAAGATTTATTTTGAGCCTAGACAATAGACTGAGGTTGGAATCAAACCTTGTACTTTGCTCCTGTCAGGTATATCCGTGGTGGTGCAGCGGTAGCATTGTTGCCTCACAGCAAGAGGTTCTCCCATTCGATTCTCGGCTGGAGTGCAGTGAGTGCCTTCTGTGTGGAGTCTGCATGTCCTCCCTGCAGTTGGGTGGGCGTTCGAAAGACATGCGTAAATGGGCATGCCTTCATTGAAGGTTGAACGTCGAGCTGGCACCTCGGCATTCGTGAAAATCTACTGCCAATCATTAGTGGAGTGGAGTTTCGCTGTGGCGACCCATAAGCAGGAAAAGCCGAAAGACAAACAACAACAACTTTGCTCCTGTCAGGTAAAGACCTTAACAATTATACCAAATCCACCCCCTCCATGGGGAGGTGCCATGGTGCCAATTGTATGTGACGGTATACACAGCCACACTATTTAACTAATGTTGGCTTCAAAGCCATTACCTATCTAGTTACACAGTCTATAGAAAATATTATTAAATGCAAGTGCCGCATGAGAAGTCTTATTAAGGAACCTAGCCCAGAATCCCAGTTGCTCCAATGGTCTGTCAAGTTAAGTGACCTTGTCAATGTAGCACAATAGGTAAATGGACATAGAAAAATTTAAACCCTGCACTCTTACACAGGAAGCAGCTCATTAACAAGTCAGAGATTTAGTCCTCCACACAAACTGCCAGTAAAATCAGCCCTTATAGAAAGACTTTTGCTTTGTTAATTTTTTCAAAAAATCCCATGAATCTTTTAATGACTGTGGGTAAACACTGTCAATTCTCTTTCATTTCTTGTCTACTTATATAGCTAGGGTTTGGGATTGGGATAATTAATTATTTTGATTATTCTAGTTCAGTACTTGACCTTTTATATCATACTGAAGTTTATCACATTTCATTTATTAACAAGATGAAAATCACATGTTATGACATCTAAAAGTGCCCATTTTTGGGTCTATATTCCAGTGAATGGCCATTTATCAAACATTCATTTCAGTTTATGTGTTTATAAGGGAAATTTGCCCTTTTCCCCACTGTAGTCTGTTCACTGTGTTGATATATATAAGTATGGGGGTCTGGGTGGCATAGCTCTCCAGTTTAGTGGGTTTGATATAATATAGTTTGTGTTAAGGTCGGTGTGGGGGACAAGTAATTTCCTTCCCTTAGAAAATGTTCACTGAAGTGAACATTCAATAAATGGTCTTTCAGTGGTTTGTGTTCAATGAACGGCCAGCCATTCACTGGAATTTAGTTTTCGATGAATTAATATAGACAACAAAGTTTTAACTAGGGATTTTTTTGTATAATTTCTAATATTTCTTAACACCTTTATTGAATTATCACTTATGACATAGGCAATACATACATTTGTATAAAAGAAAAGAAACTATATTAATATTTTAACAGTTAAAAATATTATATGTCACATATAGTCTTCAATATAATTAGTATCATTGCAACATTATGTAAATTACTCAGTTTCTGGCTTCTCTTAGACCTCAGTCCTCCTCTGAAACATTATTCTGCAAGCATTTTTTTCTGTGTAATTTGCTCCTTCCTTTTTAATGTATTTTATAGCTATTACAATATTCACTACTTCAAATACTGTTGGTTTAGTCTTTGATTTCCATTTATTAGTAACTACTTTTTTGGAAGCCACCAGACTTAAACTTAAAAACTGTACTATTTCTAGGTAATTCAGATCCTGTATCCCATGTCAGAAATCATTTCCTTAGTTACATCCATTTGCTCACCCAGTATTTCTGGAAGAGTACTCTGCAGGAAATTTTTTAAAGGTTTCCGGCTCAGTACACTGCCAAACTATATGTTACCAGTTACCTCTTTCTTCCCCATCACACCTCCAACATTTGCTGTCCACCTGAAGAAAAATGCTTTGCAGTCTGCTTAAGGTTTAAAATACCTATGCAAACACTTCCAAGCAAAAATCCTAAATCTTCTCAACTTTGTCACATATTTCAGAGCCATACATATGTCCTCCTATTTTTCTTTGTGAATTGCTTATCCAGTCTCCCTGCCCAATATTTTCTAAACTCCTCTATTTGATTACAATGGTTATTGTTCAATATTTTATATGTCCTACTAATTATACCTTTTTTTAATGGGTCCCTATCAGTTCAGTGAAAAATCATTTCATCAAACAACTTTTTCAGTCCAATTACATCAAACATTGAACTATTCATGCTGAGACTGTGGTACCATGAGGATCAGGAAAGTTGCCCTTTCCTCACTGTACCATGATCTCAGAGTTGGTATATATAGTGAGGCTGTGGGTGGAGCAGCCCTCCACATGAGGGGAATTCAATGAATGACATTTCTGATGAAATGCCATTTGTTGAAGTGACAGTTAGCTGTAGTGATACAGACCCTTTTTAACAGCGGGTTCTGTTCTAAATTCAACCAAAAACTGTACTAATGCAGGTCTTTCACTCAGTATTCACCTATCCCTTTCTCTTCGCCTATACTCTGATATCAGTTCCTCATAGTGAAAGCAATCTCTAGCCCACAGTAAAAATTTCTTCTTGGCCTCTTCCCTTTCTGTTAGCTTACTCTCTCTATTTGTTCCCAATCCCTTGGTTTCTTTGCTAGTTTCCTCCAGTAAATTCTAGCCCAGTGTTGTTTATTGTCTGTACTCCTAATTGCAGTCATCCCTATTGGCAGAATCTCATTTCTCTATTCCTCTGTTGGCGTAGTTCTTAGAATACTTTCTGCTATTTTATAAATATAAAATTCTGTATGACTGTTATACTACTTAAGGATTTGTATCCAAAATCCCACTCTTTCCTTATTTCTTAAATTCCCCCCTGCTTCATCATCATTTTTTTCCACTTGAATTGTAGCTTTCTGCTTGCTATATTGGAAGGATCAACTTATCCCACTTGACTCTTGCCCTCTCCCCCTCCCAGATAAAATTCTTCAGCTCTTTATTAATTTCTATCTACAACTTCTCCTTGGGTTAATAAAAATATGCCTGACCTGTGTATTTGTATAATCTCTTTGCACATATCCTTAGCTGCCATAATAACACCTGAGACGAACCCTCCTTCTTTGATTTTTGCCTTCAATCCCTCATATATCTTCCCAAGTAATCTTAAAATTTCATCAGGGAATGCATATGCTTCCATTACCTTACTCATAAAATCCCAGTTTACTCTATCAAATGCTTTCTCTGCATCAAGACCCACCAGCAACTGCAGCATTTTCTTACATTCTCAACTCAATATTCTTACCTTTTGGCCTATACCATCGAGGCCATTCATATTCCAAATTAATATGGATAATGTAGCCATTATGATAAGAAGTGATTATTCCGACATATTATATACGATAGGTGTTTTAAATGTCTACTTCCAGCTTTTATGCTGTATGCACCCACTAATGTTTGGCACGTTGATCCTTTATACAGTTTTTTTTTTGTCATCTCCATTGGAACCATTGTCACATTTTACAAGACATTTTTGTTTAAATGAAAATCCTCATTCAAAAAAACAAACACACCATCTGAACACCCCAATAACCTATTCACTTAAGTCAAATACACAAACTATGTTCACATAATTAAATTTAACCATTCTGATAGGAACAATTGACTGAAATTGACAGCTTTACCCACAGGTTTTAAGTAACCTAAAATTAAGGTTATCCATGCTAAGGTCCACTTTAGAGCATGTGCTCCATATTACAGTAATGGCTATCTATTGTTGTCTTATCTTTATTACCCTCTGAGATTTGAAAAAACAACTTGCATGCTTTCACAACACTTTAGCAAACACTGTTCAGACAACTCAAGATGTATTGCCTTCGCCTGTAGTCAGCTTTTTTTCCATGGAAACATAAGAACAGAATGTACAGCTGCCCTTAGCTGAAGATTTCTCAATGCATACTGAACATTTATTTATCTGCTTAAAGAAAAATAGTCATTATATTTACAGTGGTCTCTTGTTCTTAAAGCCCACTTGCTTACACAAAAAATATTGCAAAGGTAAGACAAAAATCTCAGTTCTACATATCCAGAAATAAATCCAGGGACCAAGGAATGAGTCAAATAAAAAATTAAAAATATTTAAACAGTTAACTATTTATTCATACAAAAAAATAAAAAGTTTAAAATCAAGCGCTTTCATCTCTGACCATTCAGAGACTTTTTCAAGATAAAAAATAGTCAGCAAAACTTCATTTAAATAGCACTCCCCACACTAACCCAAACCCTTTTATATATTTTTATATATTTGTGTGTGTGTGTATATATATATATATATATATATATATATATATATATATATATATATATATATATATATATATATATATATATATATATATATATATATTTTTGTCTTGGTAATTGTGCATTTATTATGCTCTGTTCTTTAAAGTTTGTTTGTTTTAATAAGGAAAGTTAGTTCAATATGGAAATGCTTTTGAAAATCTAAATATGCTTAGATTACATAGAACCTACAAACCATAAAATATGTGTACTGCTTAGGATATTTACAATAGAAACTGTATTTTCATTTAAACATTACATATAATAGTTGTGTTGAGTTGTATATAGAGGAATATAAAGTTTTAAATAAATAAATGTAAATTTAAATCCATAATAGAGAATGTAATGCAATTAATTTATGTAAATAGAAATAATAATAAATATTAGAATAACATGCTGAAGCACAAAGTACAAGAGAATGTGAGCTTTGGCATTTGAATCAAAAACAATAAAATTCACAGCATGCAATTGTTATTCACATTATTTTTGCAAAATAATAAAAAATAAAATCTAAATAATAAATTCCTCCTCTGTTCCTCCTGGGAGAGTAGCCCCACCAGCAGTCCTGATAGATTTCACTATCTCTGAACCGAAAGGAAGCAAGGGTATTTTCAAAAAGACATACATCCTATATTGATCTAACCTAATCTGAAGAGCCTTGAATTGGCTACATCCTATAGAGGTACATCGTGACTGACCAGGTGTTTTACAGGTGTAAAACATTCTCATCTCTCAAAGACTTCTTTTTTGAAAAACACAATGTCAGCACTTTTTACTTTACTACTATGATGTAAAGACCCTGTCACTGACCACGTCAGTGAGTGGGCAAAAAAAAATAAATGATATAAAATGGCAAACACTGTAACAGAATAAACCAGTCAAAATTCTATACAACTTTGTGTATTTTTTTTTGCTCCTAATGTACATTAGGACTTTTTAAGATTTGGAGTTCTCCTGCATTATTGTTTGTTATTAATTGACATTGTTTTTGAATAACTCAATGATTTTTACAGTCCGATTCTAACAAATTTATTTAACACTTTTATATTATACTATATTTAAATTTTTCAAAATGGAAGGGCTGTTGTTAAAATTGATTTGTGAGTTTAATGTTTTTAATTATTTCTACTTCCTTATTGGTTGATTGGTTTGGGCTGTGCTATTTAAATGAAGTTTTGCTGACTATTTTTTATCTTGAAAACGTCTCTGAATGGTCAGAGACAAAAGCTCTTGATTTTAAACTTTTTATTTCTTTGTATGAATAAATAGTTAACTGTTTAAATATTTTTTTTATTTGACTCTTTCCTTGGTCCCTGCATTTATTTCTGGATTTGTTTTTGGTTTGTTTACTTGTTTGTCAGTTCTACATATATTATAATCAGTGCACATTTACACCCCCACTCCAAAGGCCCAGTATTGCAGCCTATTAACTTAAATGTGCTTTTTCTAGGCTTTCTTCTCTTTTACATTGCATTGTTTATATTTCTTAAAACTAACAAAGAAAAAGAACTACTTATTTACTTCAGTATCTTTATCACATACAGCAATCACTGAAAAAGCTTTACTATATAAAATGCAGTTTATATAATGAAATGTTTTATACAAATACTGTTAAGAACAAAAGTTTTTCCTTTTTTCAGAGTCCTTCCAAACATGACATGATGTAGGTATATGTTTTTTCAGTCCCCCCACACAAGTTTAACAAAGTCAACAAAAATATTTCTCAGACACTTTTCTTGTAAAGACATATTTCACAGATGTGATTGCTGCTTTATAGTCTCACATTTATTCACTAAATTCAGTGTTGCTGGTCTTCTGTTCATCTCAGTCTCCCAACACTAGACTCTAGTTCAAGTCTAAGGTACTCCTGATTCTATTAGTCAACTCCTATGCTTTTTTATATCTTTCAAGAATTTTCTTTGGAACATTGGAAACAGTTTCACTGGCAAAATCTCTCTATGAGCTTTATTCTCAGAAGAATGAAAAGCAGAGGCTTCTTCTGTTTGATGGCTCACTTTTTATTGGACAACTTTTTTATTTCCTCCTTAGCCTGTTCTGTATCAAAAATGACTTTGATCCTTCAGGAGAAATATTCTGAAAAGAGCTGGGTACAGCAGTTTGAATCTCACATCTGTCTCTTAACATTACAGGGATAAATGTGCTTCTCTTCTGCCTGGTGTTACTTATTTCTGCTTTTATAAAGTTAATATTGTGTAATCCTTCCAGATCCTCTGGTATGGCAGAAAATCTCAGGCTTTCTCAGTGTGTTCCATTCTCTAACTCTTCTTGAGCAGTCCTGTACTCAGCCAGCCTTTTCTTCATCCAGTTTTTCCAACCTTTTGTTATTTCAGTTGATATACTCCTTCAAGGTTTCATTTATTTTTATCAGCTCTTAGCAAATTTGATTTATTTTTTTCCTCTAAATTACTGGTAGCCACCTCTTGAACTACTTTTTGCTGAACAGCTGCAAGATTTTTCCTAGTCAGTGTTTTCTTCTCACCTTTTCTAAATGATTATCTTTCAGGCTCTCTAAGTTTCTTCACTGGCATCCAGGCAGTGTACTTGCTAGCCAGTAACTGAATTTTACTAAAATGATCAGAATTACTAGCCATTGTCTATCAGTTTCTTTTTTCACAATGGGAGAGCTGAAATTAAGCATCAGACTAAACATAATATAAGTGTGCAGCCATATTTGGAAGCCTGTCTAGGGATTTGTTATTCTTAAAGTACAAAAATAGGTAGTTAAGCCCGTTTTACCCAACGATATCCAGAAGCTGTTCAAAAATGCTGTTTTCTCTGTGTGTGTGTGTGTGTGTGTGTGTGTGTGTGTGTGTGTGTGTGTGTGTGTGTATATATATATATATATATATATATATATATATATATATATATATATGTATATATATGGGTCCCCTTCAGTCAATCGAACGTTTACATGTACGAACCACATATGTCCGAGACCATATGTTCGAACTTGTAAAAGTTCGATTGGACTGAATGGAGATCTCCATACAGAGCGGAAAGGGAAGATTTCTCATTTCCACAATGTAGTGCAATCTTGGAGTTGGTATATTTAAGTAAGGGGGTGTGGGGGTGCAGGGGGATGTACCCCCCTGCTATAGATGTTTAGTTTTGTGTTGTTTTGGTTCAGTGTTTGAACTTTTACGAGTTCGAACATATGGTCTCGGCCATATGTGGTTTTGTGATTCAGCTTTTATAAATTAATTATGCTAAATCGTCTAGAAACAGAAATGCTGAGCAGAATGCTATCCCATTAGAGAGTAGTTAAGTGTAAAGACAGAGCACTGTGCTATTTTCCCAGTCACCATATAAGTGCAGCCTGAAGACATTGTGATGCAGTAGGTACAATGTAACTTGTGGCAAACAGTAATTTGAGAAATCTTTTTGTCATTTTCAGTTCCAGGAAAACCAAAGTCTAATCCTGCTACAGATCACTTTTCAGCATTAAGAAATCGCCTACCTGGAATGTGTTGATTATTACTTAAAGTTTCCAAAATGGTGAAACTAAATGCTAGCAAAATTTAAGGTGCCATTAATGCTTTGAAAGCTATGTTTGCAAGGCATTGTATTCCTGATGCTGTTACATTAGACAGCAGTCCTTAATATCCAAATTTAAAATTCAAGAGTTTTTCAGAGAAATGGGAGCTGCATTGTATTATGTTAAATTTGGGATATGCATGGTGCACGGGTTAAATTAAAAGGACTCTTTTCTATATTGAAGTATCTGGTGAAGAAGACACATACAGCAGGAATGGTAACTGTCACGGAAAGTCATTGGAATAATGAAATTATTCATGACAGACCTATCATCTATACAACTACTTATGTATCATAGTCTGAAATCCAAAATTCCTTTGTCTGTTTCATTGCAACCATCAAAGAACAAGACATGACTACTTGCAATTGATCTAGAATTATTTAAGAAAAAGATGTTATTTTAAAAGTCAAACCAGAATTTTTTCTAAATTTCAGGAAAGAGTGTCACAATTCAGAATGATCTATCTTGCTAAGTTGTAGGTGTGGTTAAGACTTCAGATGGTGGACAGCTCTGCAGGAATAGCATCAAGTGTAAAGGGAAGCCATCTTGCTTTTTTGTAATAAAGAAGTTGTCAAAGGCTGTGAAGTGGAGTGTAGTGTGAAGGCAGAAGTAGGTCCATTTTCTTCTGCAAGTACTGCTGGTGTGAGCTGTTTTCTTAATTTTAAAAGCTTCAGTGTTCCATAGGAGAGACCTATTAAAATGTCATTTATTTTTATAGACAGTTCCCGAATCTGTAATTTTTGTAAAACAATTTTAAAATACCTGCTGAAATATGAAGCCCATGCTTTGTCACCAATAAAAATAATATGGTGAAAAAAATTTAATAAAATGTGTTGAATGTAAAAGGGTGACTATATCTACATTAAAATGCAAAATGGATTACGACTGTGAAAAAACGGGATGTATTATATGGGTGGTTTTTTTATTATCAGGTTTTCTGTTGGAAATAAGAAGGGTCATTTGATATTATTTCTTGTACTTTGTTGAACTTGCAGTAGTAACATCAAGGAGCTAGCAATGCATCCTGTTTCCATCTCTCTGTTGTTTGGCAAAGCTTATTACATGCTGAGACCAAAATCAATTGTTTCCTTATTAACACAAAGAAGAAAGTATCAGCTCTGCTTCATCTGATAAATCATGATAAGAATTACCTGCTGTCATTAAATGACAGGCAAATAAATAAATAAATAAATAATGCACAGAAATGAGAACTGTTATAGTGAGGAACCAACTAGCCAAACTGTTTGGAATTATGGACAATGCTGTGTAGCCTCACCTGTCTTTTCCTGTAGTTTATGTTGATTTTTTAACAGTGCAACAAGTTTGTTCATTTATTCACCAAGACGACTAAAGCAATCTTGTTAACAGAACGCAGGAACAGAGACAACAGGCAAGAACTGCTTTGCCCTACCTAGTCTGCTGTTATCTACCCCATGAATGACCTTTGTGTTGAAATGCAAGTCTGGCTGATATTCAGTGCAACTTTATACGTGTTTCATGTTACCTGCAATGACACCACTGTGACAAGAACATATTTTGTCTGGGAGGGTATTTAACCAGTCCACATCCTTCTGTGTGAAAAATGCTTTCGCACATTCCACCTGAGCTTTTATTTTTATATTTTTAAATTATGGTGCCATGACAAAGTATAACACCCTTAAAATACTGAATGCCTTTATGACACCTTCCCTATCCTGCTTTCCTAACTTATAGACATGGTACATTTCAATAACCCATATTTTTTTTCTTTATTCCAAGGATTCTAGTATAGGGCTTGTATCAAACTGGTAGACACACCTGAATAGTAGGATTAACATTTTTATATTCTGAGAATCATTAAGTGTGAGTCCTTCAATAATAAAGCTGAACATGTGAAAATAAGGACTTACAAATACAAAGTCTGAGATAGCCATGTGCCAGAATTTTCCCTTTTTCCTGAGGTTTGTTGACCTTGGATCTTATATATATATATATATATATATATATATATATATATATATATATATATATATATATATATATATATATATATTATGTTAGTGAAAAATCAAAACATTGAACGGCACAACAACGAAAGTGCCGAAATGTCGAACATCCATTCCTAAGATTGCAGTACAGTGAAGATTAGTATATCTGCCCTTTCCTCACTGTAGTATGATCTCGGAGTTGGAATATATATTTAGCGGTGGTTGTGGGGGGCTGCAGACATTTTGCGTCTTCGATGTTATGATATACACGCTATATATATATATATATATATATATATATATATATATATATATATATATATATATTCTTGGCTGGGGTGCCTTTTGTGTGGAGTATGCATGTCTTCCCTGTGGTCACGTGGGTTTCCTCCAGGTGCTCTGGTTTCCTCCCACATCCCAAAGATATGCTGTAGGTGGATTGGACACTCTAAATTGGCCATATGTGTGAGTGTGTGCATGTGTCTGCCTTCTGTGGAAGGTTGGGCACCAGGCTGGCAACTGGACACTGTAAATCTCCACTGCCAATCATTCTGTGGACCGTTGTTCCGCTGTGGTGACCCCTGATCAGGATAAGCCAAAAGGAGATGATATATATATATATATATATATGGGTCACCTTTAAAATCCTGAAAGCTCAAAATCCTGAATCTCAAAATCCCGAACACAAAATCTTGAAAGCTCAAAATCCTGAAAACACAAAATCCTGAAACTCAAAATCCTGAAAACACAAAATAGACATACTGACGTCATTGTGGCTTTGCTATTGTTAGCCCTGTGGTGTTAGGTCATGCGTTGGGTTCAGGTAAGTGTCTTGGTTGGTTTTATGTTAGGGTTAAGGCGGTTTAAGTGAGTTAGGTAGGGGCGCAGGTTAGGCATGTATGCAATAGTGACAAATATTAGGGTTAGGCGGTTTAAGTGAGTTAGGGTTAGGTCAGGTGAGTGTGCAATAGACCTTAGGGTTAGTTAGGGTCAGGGTCAGTTGGTAGATATTAGTGTCTTTATAGTGACATATTAGCATTATTTGTGTTTGAGTTTCAGGATTTTGTGTTTTCAGGATTTTGAGCTTTCAGGATTTTGTGTTCAGGATTTTGAGATTCAGGATTTTGAGCTTTCAGGATTTTAAAGGTGATCCATATATATATATATATATATATATATATATATTTACTTATATATGAGCCATTCTGCATCTGAGTGTACTAAGTTTTTTTGTTCATCTGTGTGCACCGGTTTTGATTTGTTTTATAGTTCTCTTTTCTTAAGTGAAGTGGTCTGAGCAATCCTGAAACTTTCCCTTATTATGGAAGAAAATTTCTCCCAAAGGGCAAGGTGGTTGGTACTCAGCTGGACTTCCTGTCTCTTAAAGTGTTTTGGGTTGTCTGTCTTGTGTATATTTTTAAAAGGGAGTTTGGGTCATTGCCTGCAGTATCCCTTTGTTGCCTGTCTTCTTTTGCTCTGTACTTTGTCCGATCACTATGTCCCACTATCCTCTCTTCTTCTATAGCATGGAACTGCTTCCTTAGTGTTCTGATTAGAAGTGCTGCTCATAGTGTTTTGTTCCCTCTTTACTAATTACTTCAGTTACCAGCTGCCTCCCTTAGCTTAGCTAACTCCCTGCCTTGATTGTTTGCAGTGGCTGCAAAGCCATGTTACCTTAGGAAATGTGTTTACAAATGACTGCCTTGAGCTGGAAGCCTTTTATTTCTACACACTCTGCTGGACTCCAGTTACTACTGCATCACTGTTTTGAGTTTTCCATTTCTGAGGTTGTACCATATTGGTCAGTGTGCCTGTTCTAGTTATCAGTCATATATTAGTTTGTTTCTCTTACATTTTAGTTTATAGTTTTCTGTTGAACTGCGCCTTTACTTACCTGGCTCAAACTGATCACACCTCCCTTTACTGTACACATAAAGGTTGATTGACTCCCACTTAATAGGAATGCATGCTTGCTTTACTCTCTCAACATATCTTTACCTTTATAGGCACAGTTCTACACCCCCATAAATGCCTGTAATCATATTAAGAATGTGCTAAATAACTGCTACTCGTTATTTTAGTGCTCATGCGTCTTACTTTGCCCAAATATGATATCATCTTTCTGATTAATGTTTTGGTTATACGTATCTCTCCTCACACTTATTTAGTTTACTTTCAAACAATTCTGTTTGAATAATGACCGTACTACAAACTTTTTTGATTTCTAACTATAAAGAATAATTTCATACAAATTGTGAATTTGCTCTATAGACAATCTCCACTCATATCCTAATTTAAGTCACAAAAACACATCAGTGTTCTCTTATCAAACACTGTACTGCTCTCAGGAGACAGGTTTGTAGGTTCATAGATATATACTAGGCTAATGGCCACCAAGGCTTTTATAATCCTAGTCATGCAATGTAACCTAATAGTGTCCCTATATATCATGAGTCTTTATTAAGGCAGGGGATGTTAGATAGTTTCTAGAGATTATGTACGGGTTATGTTAGTTTGGGCATTACAGTCTGCCTCTGTCTATCAGGGACATGGGAGTCAGACCCAGGGTGAATTTCAGAATTCCGATCCATTGGTCAAGGTTATACTTAAATAGTGTAAGGGATGGAGTCTCCTTCATGTGCATGGGGGAGCCTGTTACAGAGCATGGGAATCCTCTGAGAGACATAGCTAGCTCACCAACAGGTCTTATTTATGTCACAAGCAAAATTTAAATCCTTGAATCTAGTGGTTCTGATGCTGTTTGTTTTGTGGATGTGAAAAAGGTCCATCACTGCTGGATCTGAGGATACAACTTAACATAGGACCAACTTAGCAGACTTATAAGACAAACCATTTTCACCCACCTGTTTGGATATCTGTAGAATAAGTAATAAATGGGCACAGTTAGAAGCTTTGGCTTCACATTACAATCTAAAAATAATTGCCATTGCACAATCATGGCTTATGGATTCAGTCTGGACTTCACTGTACTATTTTGCCTGACAAGGTGGTGTGATTTTAATTATGGTAAACAAGGCTGTTGATCTTTGTCCAGTTCTTGTATCCCACAATTCCTGCACCACTGACTGGAGTCCTAATTGGACGCTTCTGTAGGTCCTACTAGGGAACACTTTAAACTAAATATAGTAAAACCAACACCTGTTGCAGTGCTTGCAGTCAGAGAAACAAAACTTTATTACAAAGGTTGAGTGCTTTTGTTCCTAATACTTTCAGAACTTCATCAGAAGTGATGCAGATTTAATAAAAGCAAGTTAAAATACAAACCAATTAAAATCATATGAGCCATAAAAGCCAATAATAACAACCACACGATTAAACACTTACTAAATTTACATACTGTCATAATATTTTAACTTTAAGATAGGGTTACTGTTACAAGCTTAATTTAACCCTGGGTGGTTTGTGGCATTCACTCTCAGCTGCCACTTAAGTTCGCATACATTCAGATGTTTTTTTTGTGATCCAACCCTGAGGGTCATATTTTATTTGGTCAATAACAATGAAACCAGGTTTGTGTGAATTAAACTCAGCTGTATGTTTATACAAAGCACTGATAATTTTACCTTTCCTAATATCCAATATGTGTAGTACATATGTTCCTTAAACCTCTTTGAGGTCTTTCCTACATAATAAACAGGACAGAACAAACATTGTGCTAAGTAAACAACATTTTTGAACAAAATGAAAATGTCATTTTGTCTTATAGATAATGTTTCTGATAGAGAGATTGCCCCTCAGATAATGTTGGAGCACTGTGAACAGCAACCACACCTAATTGTTCCATCCTTCCATTTAGTTACATCACTTTGCACCATTCTGTTGGACTCCAAGAGATTTTTAAAAGTTATATCCCTTCAATATATAATGTGTGGATTTTCCCCAATTTTATTTAATACGCTGGTATCTGATGAAAATAGCTTCCAATTCTTGCTAATGCATCCTGCTGTGGCACTATTATCTAAAGTGTAGGTAGAGATGAACAACTTCCTACTGTTTGCATGTAAAAATGATTCACTATTATTTAATGTCATTACAGTATTTTCTACAGTATTACTACAAATAGTAGGTGCATATGTACTCATTTCCCTTTTCATTACCACCTCCTCTATAATTTAATTAAGAAATTCAGTAAGGTAGCCTCTATTTAAAATATACTCATTAAAATGTCACATTCACTATGAAATACACAAGATTCAGAAATCATCTTGGCAAGCCAGACTAATTGTCCTTTGACTATCAACTTTTTGTAGTGCCTAGGATGTCTGCTCGAGAAATGGAGGTAGGAATTTGAAAAAGTTGGTTTACAAAATATATTAGAACTATACCTATTATTAAACAGATCCTTCTTCATCTCCACATTGAGAAATGCTATTTTATTCTCATCAAATGTGGAAGAAAATTTTAAAAATTCCACAGTGTTATGGATGTATGATAAAAATGTACATAGTTTATCCAAGATATCCATCCACAAAATTAATATGGCATCCAGGAATCATGTAAAGTGTGCAGCTATTACTATATTCTCTATTAAAAATGTACTGATATTCCCGCTCTGCCATCACATAATTCATAAACATGGGGCACAAGCTGCCCCCATGGCCACCCCGGTGGTTTGCCTAAAATACTGCTCATCATCACAAGTTTCATAATGACTGGCTGATTCCACATGGTTGCTGTGATGACCCAGTGGGTAATGATATGCCTTCCCCTTTGAATATTCATCAGCGTCTCTTTGGAGCTTTTCAATTTTACAGTGTAAAATAGTTTGACAGGTTTTTATATACACCCAAAAACAAATTGAAATAGATGGTTTCATAATAACTGAAATTTAGGTCTTCATGAATAGTTTTATTCAAGGCATTCAACTGATTAGACAGCTTTTCCAGTTTGAAGTTGTTATATTTTACCATAATTTGCAATATTATTTATTTTTATTTTATTTATTTTACATTTGTTGACCGGGCTAGTCTAGCTGGACATATATCCGTTTACATTAGAGGCCCGGGGAGAAAAGCTCCAGTATAGATAAAAATTACAGTGATTTATAACAATTTCAGAATTTTCTTAATAGATTTATACAAGGTACAAGAGAGGATATCTATGATATTTAAAAAACATTAAGTCAAGTTATACAACAAAATATAAGAACTACATACTAAAGTTAATAAGAAATATAGGCATACCTTAGGATTCAACTCTCAACTCCAGAAAGCATCAGGTAAGGCCAGTAAGGGGACAGAAAGAAAAAATAAAAAGGCATATTGAGACATACTTTCAATCGGGATTGGTACAGGGACATAGCCATTGAGAAGTAAGATGTGCTTTGATTTGTCTTTTGAACAGAGAGGTGGACTGTAGAGTAGCTATTTCTTGAGGGATTAGATTCCAGCGTTTCCCTATGGAATTTGAAAATAGTGCATCCCCAGCTTTATTATATGATTTAGTTATGGATACTAGAAACTTATTGGCGGAACAAAGTGTGTTTAGGTTCTTATATGGAGAAATAAGTCTAGCCAGGCTTGGAGTATTTTCAGGGAAATGAAGGGTTTTATGAATGATAAGTAGTTGTTGGTAGAGTAGGTGGTTATTTAGTTCTAGCCAATTTAGTTGTTTCAGGTTGTGACGGTGGTGAGTTCTAAGGGGAGTTGCATTAATGAATCTCGCTATACTGTTATAGCAGGTTGAGAGTTTATTGATGTTATTTTTAGATAGTGTGGTATATATAGCTGAAGCATAAAAAAGGGTGGAGAGCAGGTGGGTCTGTGCAATGGTTTTTCTAGCTGCTGGGTTAAGGAAGGGTTTAATTCTGTAGAGTGTCCCAATTTTTTTATTAACAGCTTTAATAGTACTATTAATTTGGTCATCAAAGTTAAGATGGTTGTCAATGGTTACACCTAATAGTCGAGTGGTATTGTCAGGGTTAATGCAGGTAGAATTATCTGAGGTGATAGTAAAGAGAGGTGTAGGAGATTTATTAGTAGGAGTAAAGAGAAGAAGCTTTGTTTTTTTTGGGATTAAGGAGGAGGCAGTGCTGCATAAACCATTTTTCAACGTTATGAAAGGTTGTTTGGGTGATGGACTGGAGAGAGGAAATATTTATGGCAGAGCAGATCAATGTCGAGTCATCTGCATATTGGATGCAGGTTGCTTGTAGTACGTTCAAATATAGGTCATTAATAAATACTGAGAAAAGAAGGGGTCCAAGGATAGATCCTTGTGGAACACCAACATTTACTGGGAGTAAAGATGAAAGGTTGTTCTCCCAAAGAACTGCTTGTTGCCTGTTTTCAAGATAGCTTCTAAACCACTGTAAAGTATGTGAGCTTAAGGAGAGGTTGTTAAGTTTTTCAAGAAGTCTGTTATGGTTAACCATATCAAAAGCTTTTGATAGATCTATAAATAGTGCAGAAGAGAGAAGGTTACTGTTTCGATTTCTATTTATGGAGTCAGCAAAGGACAGAAGGGCAGTAGTAGTACTGTGATGGGGCCTGAAACCATGTTGACAGTCAGCTAGAAGGTTGTTTTGGAGAAGGTAGTTAAGAAATTGTTTGTGTATACACCTTTCCATTATCTTAGCTAATGGGGACAGTAAGGCAATAGGACGATAATTGGATAATTCAGAAGAAGGGCCCCCTTTATGAAGGGGAATTATGTGAGATATCTTCCAAACTGAAGGGATTTTCCTTTCAGAGATGGTCCTATTTATTAGAATAGATATTGGGTGATAGATAGCTTTTGCAGCAATTTGTAAGTATTCAGAAGGGAGTTGGTCAGCTGATGGGGTGCATGGTTTTAGTTTTAAGAGAAGCTTATATATGATAGAAGAAGAGACAGGTTGGATTTGAAAGACATTAGTAGAGGCTGGAGAGGTATCATGTGAGGATGCAGTAGGTGTTGGTAGTGAGTTTGCTAGTGTTAGAATGGCTTCTGTAAAGTAGTTATTAAAGGCATCTGGGATCTGGGTAGAGGTATTAGGGTTAAATCCTGAGGGGGTAGGAGTAGGAGAATGTCCTGGTTTAAGAAGGTTATTAATACCTGACCAAAATTTTTGAGGGGTATTTTGTGTGGTTTTTTGAAGGTGAAGATAAAACTCCTTTTTGTCTCTAAGAGTGTCTTTCTTGGTAGTATTTCTTAACTGTTTGTAGAGGAGATGGTCAGATGGAGATTTGGTAGCTTTCCATTTTAGTTTTAGTTTGGTGAGTAGTTTAAGGGGAGAGACTTTGTAAAATGATACTTATGTGCTTATTGTCTTCTGAAGTTGCCATGGGATTTAGTGAATATGTCTGAAATTATAAAAGACCACTCAACAGCCATAATTAACCTTCAACATATAGAAATGTGCAGGACCATAGTCTTCTTCAGTTCAAGCCACTCCTCATTTTCAGTATAAGCAAACTTTTTGAAAAAAAGGTGTGCTCCCTTCAAAGGATAGTCTGCCTGGTTTTCTCTTCTTTCTTTCTTTTTTGAAGATATACTTTCTTTTCTTTTTTGATATTTTTATTGAAATTTTATATATAAGAATAGGCGTCAACTCTTACTATATAGATGCATCAAATACATTCCAAACCCTGAACTTAGTATTGATTAAAAATTCAACAAGAAAGGAAAGCCCTGGCTCTTGACTTGGAACTGAACCCAGGATCTCACATTCTGTGTAGCTGTCACTGCCACTAGGCCAACAATTAGGTACATGGTTTCCCTCAAGAACATTTTTTTTCCTTTTTAACTAATAAGCCACCATGAAGGAGATTTTTAAAACACTGAAGCTTCCAGTGCAGCCAAAACCATGAACCTAATATTTTATTTACAACTCAGCAGGAAAGAAAACCTCTGATGCCTATCTGGGGATTGAACCCAGAACCCCCTGCATTCCATGCAGTTATCAATGTCCCTGGCCTAACTAGGAGTCAGTAAACAGTAAGGTACCTGTTTGCCCCCAAGAGTGGTCTTTCCTTTCAACTAGGAAGCTGCAACAAAGGTGATTTTTTTACAAACACACAAGCATCCGATGCTGTCCAAACCATGAATCTAGTATTGTATTGTATTAGTTCAAAAGGAAAGGAAAAAAGAATTACCCTTGTCTGTTGCCTGAGCATAGGACCGTCTCCATTTGGGCTCCATTGGATACTTGTGTGCTTTAAAAAAGTCAGCCTGGGACTAACCTGCTTTGCCTTTCTTGAGAAGGAGGAGTATATGAGGATAGTTGAATTTCAAGGCTACAAGGTATCACTTTAAGTTGCATAGGAAGACTGTTCCAGTACTGAGGTAGGAGCTGGGTAATATATTTTCCTCCATCATATTTTATGTACTGCTGGAGATTTATGTCCCCAGTTCTGATGTTAGTGGAGCTATGTGACTAATAATAAACACTCCCCAGGACCTCTTCTATCTGGACTACACCATTATATTTACTGATCCTCTTAATTCTTGGAACCAGCTCTTCGGGTTGCACTGCAGCCTAACAGCATTAGCAGTGGATTTATCAAACTAACAGACACTACCTCACCTTATCTACAGTTCTTGTGGGGACAGACTCAGTACTTGCAGCATGAGGATTGTCTCTCTCCTAAACATGCTATGCTGCTAGTACAGTAGAAGGCATCGATCTTTCAACTGGGACATTAGCAAAAGACAAACTGAGCACATGGTCAAGGAACTCGACATGGATGACCTCACAGTCTTGCTGTAGGTGCATGAACTGATTGTCAAAACTAACCACCTTATTTCTGAAGGTACTGGAGGATACAGCTTTTATACAGAATGAAACTCTGAACACATGTGAGAAATTAAAACCTGTCTTGCTTTTACTCCATCTGCAAAAACATTGGTGCCGGCATATGTGCACATTCATTTCAGATTCATGATTGCACTGACCAGGTCTGAGAAATGTCAGAAAAATTGCTAGGATATATGGCAGGCTTGAAGATGTGGAGAACAGGCTATCCCATAATATTCTGTGGTTGGTGGAACTCCTTGAAACTTAAGGGAAATGTTATTTGTTGACTTTCTGTAAGAGCACTCAGTAAATCTCTTAACCTTAGCTATTCACACCCAATAATTACAGAAAGAACTCAAAAATCCATTAAGTTGCCCAACCCACAGGGAGTACCACGCAGGCTGATTGCCTTTAATATGCCTAACTACTCAGACAAGGGATTCTCCTGACAGTGAGAAATGGTCTTTCCTTTCTCCTATGAGATGATCAGATGTGCCTGTATCACAACTTTGCTCTCAGGGCAGTGAAAAAGTGTAACATTTTTGCTACAAAAACGAACCATATGCTTTAAAAATAATATGGTAACAAACTTTAAAAACCCTGCAGATATATCAAAAAATACTAGGGCATCATAAGAGCATGCAGTCATATGGGATACAAGACAGCTGAGTCACAAGTCCATTTACAACTTGCCAATACCCCCTTCATATTGTAGCCCCTTTCAAGAATGATAACCATGTCAGTCCTCATAAAATTGTGGTTACTTATCCAGTCATACAGGCTAAATCTAAAGGATGCTTGGATATCACTTTGTTTAACTCACAGGGGAGGTCTATTCCACAGGTGGGGTAGGAACTGACTTAAAAACTTTTGTCTCTCCAGTGCATTTTATATGTGTGCAGATGGATGTTTTAGTCCCAAGTTCTTGTATTAATGGAACTATTTATCTTGTGAATATCCAGGCATAGATCACACTGCAATACTGTCTAAAAAGCAAAATAAAAGGATATTGCTTCAAGCCTTTTCTAGTAGCTCAAGGCCTTTAAGCCAGTGTGATCTTATTGGTTTCCAAACCCTGGGCCCTTTCCAGTTGCTTAATAGGTGGAGAAAGGTACATCCTGCAGTATGCATTGTACCCAATAATTTGTTTAATTAGGTCTGCATACAGACAGATAACTTCTTTTAACCTGGATGATATGCCTTTGGATATTAGTTATTTTAAATATAAGGATTTTCTGACTAATACTTCTACATGGTGGTAATAGGAGAACGGATTATTGACCTCTGTTTCAGGATCCATGATGACATTATCATTTTGGAGTCAAGTGTTGGCTGTGCTGTACTGTTATTTAAGGGAGACAGCCATTTAACAAATGTGACAATGCTACACTTCTACATATTTAACATTGTGCCTTTTGCCATTCACCACTTATTTATGAAGGTTAGTTCCTCCTGTAATGAGTGACTATCAGAGAGATTTATTGAACATCTAATTTACAGTCATCTGCAAATTTAATAAACCAAAGATATTGATTCCAAGTCTGGTGATTAAAGAATGAGATATCAAAAGGGATGGGTCCCTGTGCGAGCCCTGAGGGATACCGCTAGTTACCTGCATACTTTCCAAGGGTTCTGTCTTTCATGCAGGTGACTATCCACTTCATCACATATGGATCTACTTATAAGACACTTAGCTTATTAATGATGCTAGCATGGAGTATAGTGTTGCATAGTTTGGCCAGGTCCAAATAAGTTGTGTAAACACAATGACCACTGTGTATAGCCTGTGTGCCCTTCCCAGAGAAGTTAACTAAGCTGAGTAGGCAGGATCTCCTTTTGGCAAAGCTGATAAGGGTTTTGATGTCATACTTTGTTCAGCTAGATATGTTGTGCTCCATATCTCTGTCAATCAGACTACTTAGTCTAATGGATCTCTTTAGTTTCCCACATTCATGTTATAGCCATTGACACAATTTGCCATACTTTGGGATAAATTCTGTAGCTAAGCTCAGGCTAAACAGTTAAAGGAAGTGTTCTACAAGGGCATGCTTGGTACTACTTATTAGGTATCCAGGTAAAAGATCAAGCGCCATAGATGAAGTGTTTTTGGTTTTAGCTGGAAGCACCTTAAGTATAAATTCCTTTGTGATATTAGGAGGTGTAATGGACTTGAAAAACAGTGGAATTAAGAACTTAATTTGTATGTTAATGTATTTGCTGTGTCTATTGCGCCATGGTGTTTGTGCCATTTGAGATAAATTCAAAACACTGCTACATGTTATTTCTTAATTTATTATAATTATCATTGGCTTTAGAAGTGAATTTAAGCTTGTGATTTGACTTAGTAGCCCTGATAGGAACGTTTAGTTCCTTATTGACATTCTTGATGGAAATTTTAATACGAGGAGGTTTATTAATTAATTTTTGTTAATTTACTTTTGTTTATTATGAAAGTCCAACTGAAGAGAAGTCCCTTTTTGGAGTAGGACTTGGAGAAAAAAGCTCCATAGAAGTTCACAATGTAAAATGAATAAAAAAACAATACAAATTCAGAAATACAAGCAGAATAAAAATATAAAAATATTGTAGCATAGAAGACATATAAGTTGCATATCAAATTAGAGTGCAAATTGTAAATAAGGAAAAAGTTTAGCAATCAGTAAAGTAAGCAATATTAATTAGGGGTAACATGATATCAAAGTGATTACCTGGTTATACACTGGAAATAAAGAGTAGGTAGTTGTGTAGTTAGGAGGAGTCTAGGTGGGAGAGGAAAGGAGGGAAACAGATGATTAGCATCAGGAGAAGTGAGAGGCGGAGAGTGAAAGACTGAAGGAAGATGATGAGGGAATATGATATTTGTGTGTCTGAATTTAGGAATGATGATAATATGTGAGAGACAGTAAAGGAGTAAGTAAAATGTAGGAGTATAGTGGCTTGAGCCGGAATAAAAGTAGAAAGGAGGCTGTAGCAAAGATATCAGAGAGTTAGAGACAGATGAAAGAGTGGAGGATGGAGAGGATATGATAATAATAATAATATAACTATATTAATGACATCTGTAGAGTGGCGTTCAAAAGACATGCATAGAATGGGTGTGCCTTCGCTGAAGGTTGGGCGTCGAGCTGGCACTTCGGCACCCGTAAAAAATCTACTGCCAATCATTAGCGGACCGGAGTTCCGATGTGGCGACCCCTAACCGGGAAAAGCCAAAAGAAGAACAACAACATTAATGACATCTGTAGTATATTTTATTTTTTCTCTTGTTTATTTAAGCTGGTGGTGTGCCACCAAACTTTTGTTTTCTTAAACTTCCTATTATATTTATATCTACTAGGGATAGCCAGGCTTAGCACTTATCTATAGGGAAATAAGACCCATTTTTACAAATATTAGCTGTGTCGGTGTTGGGTCTGGTGATGTTACAAGTGACTTTGGATGGCTTGTCAAAGAAATGGTGGAGGCTTGTCTGTTTGAAATCCCTGAATTCAGAATTATTGACTGCAGAAGTTTCAAAGAATTTTTAAAGTTAAACACTACCAGTTTATTCTCACACCTAACCAAGGATGAAGAAATGTGAAGGATTGTGTGCGTAGTCTAAGGACCAGATCAACAATATTCAGTCCTATAGTTGGTTTGCTAACTATCTCATGTTATAAAGACATTTTTGGTAATAGTTTCTCAAGTGCATTTAAGAATCTAACATGGTCACTAGGAAGCATGGAGGGTGTTCCTTAGCAGGCAATAAGTTGAAAGTTTGTCCTGTTCAGGGTAAGTTGGAATTCACCAAGTTCAACTTGTCAGTCTCTGTATATCTGTCTTGAGGTGACATGGTCCTCCATACATATGGAACTACCACCCCAGTTTCCTTTAGGGCTGACTGCAATATATACACAAAACTCTAGTATGGAGGGAGAGATATTTTCACATTGATGCCAAATAGTGCATGGATGCATGTTTAAGTTGTAGGAGAACCTCATGAGCAGGTAATTTGTGTTTAAGTATTCTGATATTGAGAAGATCACCTTGTTTTATAATCTAGAGCTTTTAACCCCAGACCACCCTGGAAAGGGGCCTTTTATTAGATCTATCTGGACATTCGTAGTTAACAAAATGTGGATCATTAAATAAATAACATAATATTGCATAAAATAAAATGAATATAAATCACTAGTAGGGACCATCTAGCTCATTGTCAGATGAACACGGAAGGACTTATCTTGTTGAAAGTCTATCCCTTTTTATACAGTGGTCCAACCTCTGAGGTAGTTTACAATTTGTTTAGGGGTGTGCAGACCACATTTTGGGGCCTTGGGGTGATTGCCAAAAAATATAGGAATTTGCAGAGCTCATTTTTTTGTCTTATGCTTAGACAACATGAGTTATGACAGCTTGTACAGAATGCATCCCATGTAGCCCAGATAGGGTTCTTAGGTTCCCTCCAGCATCAAGAAGGGTACGATAAACTGGGGAGAATTTAAGACTGGCCATTCAGTTATCTAGGTTTACCTTAGAAGTGGCAAAGGCCCTTTTTTGCTTGACAAGTAATGGAAGTTTGCTCCAGAGGTGGGAGATATGATGGAAGATGAAGCTGTCATGTCAGCTTGCCTTATTTATCTTGTGATGAACATTTAGTTCCTTAACTATGTATTTGAGGAGCCATTTGCTCTGAATATGAGCAAAAGGTCAAAGAAGGTTGGATTTTTCATGGCTGGAAAAGCTAGATATAGGTCATCACAGAAAACAGTATAAGAAACTGAGTATAGCCAGAGAGCTGTCACAATGTCCTGATGGCTAAGATTTTGAGGCCACTCATCTTTTTAGTTATGAATCTCTAAGGCATCTCATATTGAGAGATACGTTTAGACAAATACATGCCAAAACAGGCATAATACTCTGAAAACATTGTGATGATATACGGGTAAAGGAAAATTAAGATTTCTTTGCAACTAAGGAAGATGCCTCTGGAAAATTAGATAATCCAGATAGAAGGCTGTCCAAACTACTACAGAGATGTGATGGTCCAAAGCAAATTAATTATCAACAAGAGTGCCTTGGTCCCTTAAAACAGTCACTGATTGGAGGAGGGAAAGACCTATATGGTATGGGAAAATGTTTTGTATACCAAAATTAAGTATAAAATTATATATAAATTAAATATACTACATTTTTTTCACGATTGATTTGAGACCATTGTCCTTCCATCAGTTGTTAACATGGTCTCACCCATGATGGAACAATTGTGAGTCAGTGAAACAGGAACCACTGCCATGCAGTTTGCAGTGATTTGCAAATGCAGATAACCACAGATCAGGAATATTATCTTGAAGTTTCAAGAAATAAATGTCAGATAGAAGAGGGTCCAAAACTGATCCAAGTATTACACCAGTAACGTTTTGCTTTCAGGAGTGGTGCCTGTTACTCTTAGTGCATGAGTTCTGTCAGACAACCAATTAGCTATTTTGCATGTCTACCAATATTGTCTGCATGAGGAATAATATAAAGGCATTGGCTAGCATGTACTATGCAACTTCTATCCACTACTTTGGTGACTTTTTTTTCAAATAAATTAATGTGGTTAAGGAGTCAGTATCTTCCTTTGACAAAGCTGAACTGATGATCATCCAGAGTTACTAGTTTTTCAATTCCCATATTGATGATGTTTGAGATGATGTGTTCCACAGCTTTACTTATAAGGTTAGGGAGACTAATGGGTCTACAGTTACCATGGTCTGTGGTTGGACTACCCTTGTGTAACAGCATTACCATGGCTATATTCCAACCTTTGAAAAATTTACCAGTGTAGAAGCTTTTTTATTCTAAAATAGCTGAGTGTGGGTTCATATAAGCTGTATTTAGAACTGATAATCAGACAGCCTAGTATAGTATATGGGCTGATATATATGGTATTCTGGGGTTGTGAGAGGGCTGTGAGGACCTGTTTACTAATAATTAAAGGAGTGATGGGTCTGGGGAATCTGTGGATCGGTTATAACAGTGGGTGGAGTATAATTTGTACTAAGTTTTAAAGTTAAGATATTGGCTAGTTACTTTTGGTGAGGTGATCAGTATTATTTTGGACTAGCTCCAAATATTATTGAGTATTAATTCTTAAATTTCTGATGTAGTTAAATAAAATTGAATAGGTTATGTATTTATTTATTACTAGCCATTTTGCATTCATATTCGTTTTTTACCTTCCTAATTATCCACATAAGCTTTTCACTAATTTGTTTGTGTGCTCTTTAGTTATGTAGAGCATTAAGTGACTCCTCCAACCATGGAGATATAAATCTGTTGTTAGTTCCTCTTAATATAGCTAGAGAACAGACTTGCATAAATTACAGGATTTACAGGAGATGCTATCTTCATTCACATTGTTTATACATTTGGAATGTTCTCTGTTTAATATGGTTTGTCTTCCCTCCACTGTAACTGGAACAAGTTTAGTATGTAATATATGGGTATTTGAACATGAACATTTAATAATTTTGGGAGTACCTTATACCATTATACAATATATGATGGATAGTTAACATGTTAGTGATTAACCAAATAACACCACCCTATTTGTGAAAAAAAAACCATTGAATAACCTACAGGAAACATTTAAACCAGATTTACTGTTTAACTTTTATGTTATGTAAATATTTATTCATTTATTTCTTTATGTATTTATTTTGCTTGTTATCTATAACAGTATGATGCAGAAAAGGAGCACAAGAGCAACTGAGAATAGAAGCCATGATCTCACAATCTAGTGCACTTTCTATATTTTCAGCATAAAAATTTATTTGGTAATTCTAAATAAGTATGTGTGTCAAGACACTGATTAGGCTATTGCAATTAAAGTCTTACAATGAGCAATCCACACTGTTCCATTTTATTGCCTTTTGAAATATCCAGGAGCTGTCCCAGTTTAAACTATGCTGTGATGGATTTTTTCATCTTCTGCTTTGATGAACAATTCAGTGTCTCCATAAGATAATAGAGGGTATTCATGGTCATAAAGCTTAAGGGCAGTGGGCATGTGTGCGGGTCAAGCACAGGTGCAGACATGCTGAGATTCAGAGACACAAGATACACCAAAGTAGAATGTTAGAAAATGATTGAAAAATGTGAGAAAACTGATTCCCTTATATAAATTAGGCTGTTTTCCTACTCTGTTATTCATAGCTGCTTTTTGATGTGCATGTGTTTTGTGCACAGATAGTTTATAAACAATGAATCTGCACCTTTTCTATACACTTTGCAGTCTTTGAAGATGATCAGTTTCATTGTAACCCTGACTCCCACTTCAAATTGCTCATTTTGATTGGGAGCTTGTATGGCCTACAAATGGAACTGGGGGAATGGGTGACCTTCCTATACCTGTGGATACCAAGGTTTATAAAGCCCTCACTATACTTGCTAAGAGACAACCTGGGGACATGTGTATCTTGCAGACTTCTGCCTCAAAGATATTGAAGCAGTTTCTCAAGATATTCATGGTACATGTGGATACACGTGGATCCGTGTATTTATTTTCCAGGGCCACCACGGGTCTGAGCCAGCACCATGCATGCCTTCTGTTGAATGGCACACTTTCTTGAGTTACTTGCTGCAACAGATTGTGAATATGAGGTCTCCATTTGGACAATGAGTGAAAGAGGTACCATAACTGGAAGGGCTACTATTTTACAAACTGCCAGGTAGGAAGTACATCACAAACGTGCCACTCAGTATGCTGGCAGTGCCCAGGACACTCACATTTGATGAACAAGTTTGCTGTACCATTTCTTCCTGCCTGGTAGGGTTCATTATGGCCACCTACTTGGAAGTCTCTGACTATATAATGGCATAGTTAGCAGTGAGTAATTCCTCCACTTTTTTGTGTGTCCCCTCCCTGTTTTGTTTCTCAAGTGACACAAGCGACACTTTTGATGCATGGATAATAACATTAGCAGCTAATCCCCAGGGAGCTGCTGGGGAGCACCATAGCAGCCCTGTCCCAGGTACAAATCATCACTGAGTGAATGTTTGGCTTGCTCAAAGCTTGCTTTCATTTTCTGGATGACCAATGGGAGCACTTCTGTACAAGCCTGCTATTGATTGCAGAATTTGCCTAACATGATCATGTGTCAGTCTGATGTGCAACTGCCAAAACTAGACTCCGATAGTAGCAGGCAGCTACTTTTGTCATTTCACCAGTGATGATAGCAATGGCACCTCACTGGCAACAGCGAGTCTGAACCCCTAGCTCATACACGCTCATACACGGCACATTGTGGTGTATGTAGAGTGACTGCAGCTAGGCTAAAGCTATGAATCATAACACTCACTATGTGACAGTGTAAAGTGCGTTTACAGGCATGTCAATTTACCCACTGTCCAATACCCAAACTTAAGCTGGGGCAAGTGAGGAACCTAAGGGCATTCTAGGGGTCTGCTCTCCATCTTCTGGCCATCTTTATTTTTTTATGCATGACCTACCCTCTTTCCCCCTCTGCACTCATTGTCACATGTCTGAGGTTAGATCCCCTATTTGAATCACTCATCCTCAGGGAGTGTCATTGATGAATGCCCTTTACCCCAAGATGGACATGTCCCTCACTCCATCCCACTCCATTGGCAACCCAAGCTGCTAATCAAACTTGGGCCTCCTGGGCCATAGGCAGGGTTTTATCCATCTAAATTACAAAGACAATACATGATGCTACAGTTACTTGCAATGTATGCTGTGTGGTGCATAATCAGCTTATACTAAATATATATATATATATATATATATATATATATATATATAGATCTTTCTCAACGTATTATAAAACGTTATCAAATGGTATCAGCCATCAGCATTTATGCAGTGGTTAGTGGTACAAGTGCTAGCTATACTGGCAAACTTTTCATAAACTATAAAGGAGCAATTATTATGCAAAAGTTTAAGCTATACTCTGAGTAATTCACTGCTGTGCTACAAAAGTTGTATTTATTTTTTAAAGGAAATGTGTTTTGTTTTCCATCATGAAATGTTTCATTGTATCTGATCTTTTTGACTCTCATTTCTCCACTGAAATATGTGTGATGTGAACTCATGTACCCCATGTTTGCGAAGTGACTTGGTGAGTAATTTGCGGAAGATTAAAGTTGAAAATTTTATTTACATTTGGAAGGTGCTATACACACCCCAAATATAGGGTTGGTGATGATCCCAGAGATTGTGTGCAACTGTTAATATGTAAACTTGATGCTGAGTTTGCTTTGATTATGGGTCATAATGGATGATGGTGAACCTCGTGATGTTGACTTAACAGTGCTGCAGGTTGTAGAGGTTGTACCATGTGCTACAGAAATGTGACAAGGCCTGATTGTTTTCTTCTTTGGGACAGCCACATGAATGCCTACAGCACTTTCTTTCTTAGGACACTTATGGTGTCTGACTTTATCATCTTCAATGCATGCAGACACTCCCTCATCCATGTCCATCTGTGTCCCTAATGTGTATGTTTCTGGTAAGTCCTTACTAGTGTCTGTGTGGAGGTTAACATGAATGCTGTGTACATTCATACTGTGTGTGAGGATCATCATGGCATTGTCCCTTGGCTCCACCATTCCCATGTCCTGGTGAATTTCCTCATGTAACTCTGAAAGATGTCTTCACCCATGTACAGGTATTAATATCGAATCCTGCTACATCATGAAGGCTTGCTCTTCATCAAAGGGTTCAGGATGTGCAGAACTAACAGGTGTTGAGCTACATTTTGTCCCCCATTGTTGTAATGTCATTTCCTTAGTATGCTGAATCTGTTAGCCCATGTCACTGCCTATGGAGGTACTCACCTACTGTGGTGTAGGGGGCCCTGCCATTATACTTTGAGACTGTGTGTCACTGTCCTGAGGCTGTATTATGAGAATGAGACCAATGACATTATCACTAACAGCTATATTTCAGTCCACGTCAGTCTGATGTGATGCAACATAGGTGAATATTAGGCTAGCTGCCCTGAAGTGCTATTTTAAGCCTAGCCAACAACCCAAGGTCAGAATCAAACCCTGTACCTTGTATCTATGAGAAAAAGTCCTTAACCATTTTACCAAACCTCCTCAACAGAGCATGGGATAGTGTTCTGCTGGTAACCCTGTTAGGACATTTGTAATGATGTGGTTAATGTGACCTGTGACATGTATATGACCATGCATTAAAGGTATAATGTCCACATTCACTGTCCAGTGTCTGCAGAGTTGGTGCTAAAGCTAATATTGATGGACAGAAGCATTTAAGAGTGATATGTACATAGTTACTATGGCAAGTACACGTAGCCTGAAATTAGCAATGCCAAGCAAACACTAACCTTCTGCATTATCTGTATGTGGCTGTTGGAAGTGTGTAAAAGTACTGGTATCAATGCCATCCTGAATGTTTGTTGTACCATCCTCCTCTGCTTCAGAGTCACAGCCTCTTACAGACAGCAGGTATTCCTCATCAGGTGTTAACAGCTGGTTAGTTGAAGGTCCAGTCCCAATGCTGATTTGGGTAACTATATTCTGACTAACCTTTCACCTTGCATAACCTACATTTGCTGTCATGTGCTATCATTAGCACTTTTACTATGCTGTATCAGTGAGCGGTTCCTTCTCTGTATAACATTTCTGTAAGAAACAATTTGAATCCATGCCTTAGCTTGCTCTGCTTGGTTTGGTTCCTTTTTCCAAAAAGATGTTTTCTGTACATCCTAAGCAAATCCATGATGATGTGCTTTTCTTCAGGAATGAAGTTGTCTCTCTTGTGCCTTGCTACCTAATCCTGCAACATTTTCCCTAATATACAAAGTTGTGAATAATTACAGATTCCTGCCCTATCTGAGTACAATCAGTTCTGTGGCATGCATTTCAATGAGCAATTAAACAACAGCAAAACAAAGAGAAGTTCATGGCATTCTTACTTATTCCCTCTGTTGTGATGATTTGTTGTCCTTCCCTTTGTATTATTATCCGTGTTTACATTTATTGCTTGTGTTATGCGTATGACTGTACAGTGAAGAGTAGGCCTACAAAGATTTGCAGGAAGGGTTAGTTATTTATTCCTTTAGTTACAGTAAGGTAGCTTGCACTTTTGTCCTGAGCATTTCCATTGCCAGAGACTACTGCCTTCAAGAACCATCTTTATACACATTAAACACATCACTGAATAGGATGCTTTACACCTCTGATATAATTGCACATACAATTACTGTACTGAAGGCTAATCCTAAAGAAGTCCCAGTAAAATGCATTGATATTTCTAATAACTTTAACCAAAAGGTGCCTGTTTAAAATATGTTTAATTTTCCATTGGTCTCAGTGTAAACATGGAGCCAAGCAGCTGTCAAAATGGCAAACTGTGAAATATTTAATAAAGGTTTTTCCGACTTAAGAAGTTCTTATGTAAATTAGGCATTGAGTGTTTTGCTGTATCAATTGCATCAATGCTCATATGTGTACATACCTTTATTAATGAAGCTGAGATCCTGTAACTGAACGAGCTACAAGTGCTCATGCAGACCATGCACGGCACGCACTCATCCTAATGACATAATGTCGGTACATGTGGAAATAGTCTGGATTTGCAGCTTCCTTTCTGCACCCAGAAATAGCTCAAGAAGGGTGTAAGGAGCCAGACAGAGTACTGTCTCATCCTAGTGGCCCTGTTTTATAATTACCTCTTCATTCCTGTTTGAACGTGGCTGAGATAAAATGAACTCTGTGAAGGATCTGGTCTGGCCTCCAGCTGGTTAAAGAAAGAAAAAAAATTCTGTTTCACCTACTGCAGGCATCACAGCTACGAAAGTTGGAGGGTGCTGCTCCTGGTGGTACATGGAAAAAAGACTGGACTCTGAACTGACTTGAGAGATTTCCTGTCTTCATTGGTGGATATCTCCCACTTTAGAGAACAATGTCAACAAATGTACGATGACGTGCAGTGGTGACGTAGGATCAGCTGGCTTAGTATGTGGCAAAGATACAGGTGAGGAGTTCATAGTTTTACAATAACTTCTTTTCTTCTGTATTAAAGTGTTATATAATAGGTATATACATAGTCATTTATTAATTCTTCAGACCTTAGCAAAAGTGGTGTAATTATATTAAATCCCAATCCCTCAGAGCCACAAGCTCCAGGGATCTAAACCTTGTCATCACAATAAACAAAACATGCTGGAGGGATAAGTTCCTGACCCAGAGACTCCCCAAATTCTGGTATAGAATGCCCATACATGTCAAGCAGAGCACCTCTTTGGCCCTCTTCAAAAGGAACCTTGACGATTGGATGGGAGAAAGGAAATTCACCTCGGGGATCATGTCAGTCCCCCTGCTAGACAGGGGTCCAGGGAAGTAGCTAGCGTGGGAAGAAATAGCCAGGGAATTGTTATGGCTAGGCTAGTATAGGCCCTAGGGCTGATAGCCAAGTACTAACCTATGAACCTATGAAATGGGATAAACAGACTGCTTCATGGGCATAACTGATGTAAAACTAAGATTGATGGAATATCACATACATTGAGAAAGTTCTAGCTGAATTAGATTTCATTATTATTGTAAAGTGAACTAGTTTGGCTGTACTATGATATGAAGTGTACTTCAATAGCAAATATTTGTCTGGTGATATACAACCCAACCCAGGCCCAACCCCCCCCCCCCCCTAGCCCCAGCAAACCTAGCAAATATCTCATGCTATCAACCATAAATCTTCAAAGCAAGATGCCTGAACTCCAGGCATGGATTTCACAAAACAACCCTGATATTATAGCAGCTACTGAAACCTGGTTGAAGTCATATGTAAAAGACACAGAATTTTTCCCCCCAGACTACTCATGCCTAAGACACGATCAGCCCCACAAGAGAGGAGGGGGAGTAGCAATACTCTTTCCTAGCAAATATACTTTACTTCCCTAATCAAAACCAACACCCAACTTCTCCCCACCTGAAGTACTAATCTCTATATCAAAACATAACAATCATAAAAACATTTGCATAATTGCTCTGTATATTCCTCCAGGAAACAACATACCGATATTAGAGAACACACTTGCCTGGATATCCCTAAGCATAGATAATGAAACCATTATCCTAGGTGATGTAAACATTGATTGGCTAGACATTGCCTAAAACAACCCCTCAAAAAATATAAACCTTTACAACTTCTCCCAACTAATTCAAGACATCACCAGAACCCACAAAATCAACAACTGGAGCTTCACAATAACTGGATATTAGTGTCCCACCTTAACAATATCACCACTGCAGGCATTCTACCTAATACCAGCAGCGACCACAACCCAGCATATATCCTACGCAAATCTACCCCAATCCCAGGCCAACAACAATACAAATCAACCAGAAATTTGACTGCGTTCCAACCATCCATATTTAACGAAACCTTGGCTAAAGTAAATTGGGAACCACTCAAATCCTTACCACTTAATGCGGCTGTAGAATTCTTTAACTCAACATTCCTATACATCCTAAACAGGCAAGCACCCACCCACCAAAATGAACAAAACATAACCATGCAAGCTGGCTCTCAAAATCCACCAAAGAAATCATGTCCACAAGGGATAAAATCTGGAAATCATGGCAGAAAAACAACAACCCCACAACTCTACTACAATACAAGCAACTCCTTAACCAGGCAAAACTAGAGATAAAAAGCCCACTACCTCCATCTACAAAGCCAATATAAAGATAATCCCCAAATATTCTGGTCCTCTGTTAATCAACTATTACACCCAGGCTCTCAAAGCAACCCATCCCCTGACCCAGACAAAAACCCCCACTGAACTTGCCACCCTCTTCAGTTCCTACTTCATTGACACCATAGCTAACCTAACCACCACCTTTCCTACAGTTAACAGCACCACCACAAAGACAGCTGATGACCAAATCATCCCAGAAAACAATTCTACCCTCGACTCCAACCTAAAATACTCCCCCATACCCACCTCCTTAATAAAAAAACTTTTACTTAAACTAAAACCCTGTACTCTGGCCCCTGACAATCTACCCTCACACTTCCTGTAGCTAGCAGCAAACTCTATAGCTTATCCCATCAGTATACTCATTAACAGATCAATTAAAGAATCCCTTGTCGCAGACATATGGAAAAAAAGAATTCATTCTCCCCTTACACAAAGGAGGCACCAACACAGACACCACAAACTTTCAGCCCATAACAATTCTCTCAAGCCTCTCTAAAATACTGGAAAAATGCATCCATGCCCAGCTCCTCAACCACCTGCTTGAAAACCAAATTCTGTCACTCACTCAGCATGGATTCAGACCAGGACACAGCACCACTACTGCCCTCCTCTCCTTCCCTAATACAGTTAACCTGGCATAGAATTCTGGCAAAATTATCAATTCTCTTTTCCTCAAGCTCCATTTCCCACACCATCCTCCTCTCTAAACTATTCACCCTCCACATTTCCCCACCTACTCTACAATGGTTCAATAGCTATCTCTCCAACAGGTAGCAATCCACCAAATGGCAACAGTCTTACTCTCCCTTCCTCAGTTCTTCCACAGGGGTAGCCCAAAGCTCCATACTTGGTCCTCTCTTATTTGCATCTTTATTAACAACTTTTACTCCACTCCCCCACAATGGTCAGTAATCCAGTATGCTGATGACTCTACAATAATATGCACTGCAAATTCCAGCTCTGAACCCAAACAAATCACCCAGAATGCCCTCACCTCTACCTGGATGCTTAACAATCATCTTGCCCTAAATCTGAAAAAACTAAACATGTACTTTTTACCCTTAAGAAAACCACTCCCTTAGATAAAAAAAAAAAATCTTCACTATGCAAGCACAAGACAATACCACTATAGAGGTTTTTCCACACACTTACCTACTATAGCAATAACCCACGCCTGGGTGTGGGTAATGCTAAATTTACCCACGGTTGGCGTGGTTTGGTCCCGAGGGCGAAGCCCGAGGGACCAAAAGCCAACCGTGGGTAAATTAGCATTACCACACCCAGAAGTGTTATTGCTATCTATGACATTATTTAAGAAAAGAAACTATTACTTTTCTTAAATAATGGCATAATATAATGCCTGTTTACTGCCCTTCTGCAGATGTCTGGCATCAGCGGCAGTTCTGATGTACTCTTGGCGCCTGCGGTATATCAGAGCTGTGAGCAAAAGCAGCGGAGAAAGCAAGATCTCCGTTGCTTTTTAGTCTCGCTATGTTAAATGAGTTTAACATGGCGAGACAGTTAAAATAAGCAACGGACATCTCCGTTGCTTATTTTAAACTGTCTCGCTATGTTAAACTCATTTAACATAGCGAGACTAAAGCAACGGAGATCTTGCGATCTCCGTTACTTTAAAACACTGTCTCGCTATGTTAAATGGGTTTAACATGGCGAGACAGCTTTAAAATAAGCAACGGACATCTCCGTTGCTTATTTTAAAGCTGTCTCGCTATGTTAAACCCATTTAACATAGCGAGCAGTGTTTTAAAAAAACGAATTATACTAATGGAAAAAAGTCCGGGCGACCGGACCTTTTTCCATTAGTATAACTCGATTTACAACGGGCACGCTGGCCAATCAGCATGCACGTTTTGGGGGGGTCATAGTATAATAGGCATTATTATAGACAAAAACCTTAACTTTGACCTACACATAAACAATAACATCAAAAAAGCACACAAAAGCTTGGTATGCTCTACAGGCACCAACACTTTCTTAGCCTCTCTACTAGACAGACCCTTGCAACCACCTTTTTATTACCCTCTCTCCTTTATGGTGCCCCTTCCCCTCACTAATATCCAAAATTCTAGAAAAATCCAAACTTGATATGTATTACAACAGAATAGCTAAATTTGCCACCAATGCCAAATTGTCGTCCCAGCACTGTAACTCACTGAAACAATTAGGCTGACTAGAACTCCCCCACCATCTCTCATTCATCCAACTAACTATAGCACACAAAATAATCTACAGACCCACAGACTGCCCTGCACTCTCGACACTACTTGCCAAATACCAACCCAGCAGGCAATTAAGATCTGAAAATCATCTACTTCTAAAAGTAGAAAAGCACACCTTACCTGCTGGTCAACTTCTCTACTCCTTCACCGTCGCCAAACTATGGAACTCACTTCCACCTTCTATAAGAAACATGGGCAGAACCACCACCTTCAAACAATTACTGAGAAATCATCTCAACTTTTCCTGGCTATGTACCTGCTCTATAACCTGACCTCCTCCTTCTCTTTATATGATAACTAAACTCCTATGCTTTTTGCTGCTGCTGACTGATGATATTAGCTTCATAATTATTATTTTTTCCTCACTTGTTGATACTTGTAAAACAATGCTGATTAATATATCTCTGTTTATACCTCACTGATTGAATTCATCTGACAACCTAACTAAATTCCTGCTTTTATGTATATATTTTATGTATATGTGGTGGAATAGCGGTAATGTTTAGAAATACTCTGAATATCATATTGAACCCAATACAACCCCCCAAGGTCGCTAATATGGAGCTAATTGCCCTACAAATATGCCTAAATAAACATAAGACCATTAATCTCATTGTAGTTCACATTCCTCCAGGGAAAAACTTAGAAACCTTGGAAGTAACCCTAAATTGGTTAACCATAAACTACCCCCAAGAGACCATCATACTGGGAGACGTCAACATAGACTGGACACAATTCTCTGACCATACTAATCCCCTACCCATTAACCTATATGGCTTTTCCCAAAACATTACTTCCCCTACAAGAATTGGTAATACTAAGCAAAAAGAAAGCACCATCGACTGGACTCTTACCAATAAAGATACAAATAACTATACCACAGGTACCCTCCCCAATGATCTCAGCGACCACCTAGTCACATACATAAGGAAGGACAAAATGGCTATCACAAGACCTCCGATATATAGACTTGTTAGAAATAAGAAAAATTTCTTCCAGCACTTTTCCTAGAAGAACTTAAATCCTGTAACTGGTCAATGCTAAAGTCACTTCCCCTAGATGAGAGTGTGGGTTATTTTAACGACACATTTCTAAAAATACTGGACTCCCATGCACCAAACCGCCTTATAAGATCAAAGATTCGCATAGCACCATGGCTAACTAAGGAAACAAAATCAAAAATTAAGCTTAGAGACCAAGCATGGGAAAAGTGGCGATCCACGAAAGCGCCCTTAGATCGTATTAAATTTCAGCAGCTAAGAAATTCTACAAAGTCAAATATCACCCAAGATAAAAAAAACTATTACTGTCACCTCCAGGACAAACATCAGAATAACCCAAAAAAGTTTTGGGCAGGTTTTAACAACCTTCTTCACTCTGGGAAACCCTCTACTCCTACCCCCACTAAACTTACTGGTAAAGATCCGGAAGAAATAGCCAATATGTTTAACTCATTTTTTACTGAGACCATCCAGTCCCTAGCCGGCAAGTTACCTTCCTCCACACCTTCCATAACTAATCCTACCCCCCTCACAACCAATACTATTGGTAAATCTCCACTTGCCTTTAACCTTCATCCAATATCCACCTCCTACATTAGCTCCCTATTGAAGAAACTTAAACTATCCAGCTTATCGGCCGATCGACTCCCAGCTGAATACCTACAAATAGCATCAGATGTTATAGCCTATCCTATCTCCATTCTGATAAATAGAAGCATTATAGAGTCTAAAATCCCCACTATGTGGAAAATATCATATGTCATCCCACTTCACAAGGGCGGCTCCTCCACAGAAATATCAAATTTTAGACCTATAGCAATAATGTCCCCAATAGCAAAAATAATGGAAAGGTGTGTTCACAAGCAACTCCTGCACTATCTTACTCTAAATAATCTTTTGTCTAACACTCAACACGGCTTTCGCCCCCATCACAGTACAACCACTGCCCTCCTCTCCTTTGTTGACTCAGTCAACTGCAACCGAAATAATAAACTAATTACCTCTGCTCTCTTTCTGGACCTGTCAAAAGCTTTTGACATGGTTAATCACCAAGCACTGCTCCACACCCTGAAAACCCTTCATCTAGACTACTCAGCCCTAAGCTGGTTTGATGCCTACCTGTCAGGGAGACAACAAGCTGTCCAGTGGCAAAGCAAGCTATCTCAATTACTACCAAACACCATAGGAGTTCCCCAAGGCTCTATACTTGGTCCCCTTCTCTTTTCTGTATTTATAAACGATCTCTATTCAGTAATCCCTAATGCAACCTGCATACAATATGCAGATGACTCCACACTGATCTGCTCCGACGCCTCCCTCCATAATCTCCAAGTAATTACCCAAAACTGCTTTGCTGCAGTTGAAACATGGTTCATTGAGAAGAAACTGATCTTGAATCCAACAAAAAGCAAGCTACTCCTAATTTTCCCCACCTCAGCCTCTTCCTTAGGACAACACCCTCCACTTACTAATAATATGACCTTCCATGTTCAGTCCACTAATGGTACCATCATAGAGCCTGTCACTAATGCCAAACTACTGGGAGTTACTATTGATCACAAGCTCAAATTTGATATGCACATCAGTCAAACTATAAAAACTGTAAACAAGAAACTAGGATCTATGTATAGAATTAAAAACTTTCTAACCCCTACTACCAAACTAACCATTGCGCGTACACATCTTCTCTCCACCCTACTGTATGCCTCCCCAGTATTCTCCTTCCTTAATAAAGCTGAGCTACACAAACTCTCTGTGACTTATAATCATATTGCCAAATTTGTAACAGGTGAACCGTACCATACTCATCACTGCCTAAACCTAAAAAAACTCGCCTGGTTAGAACTCCCCAATCTTCTTAAACTTAATCAACTTACTGAAGCATTTAAAATAATCAAGGAACCACATAAAACCCCCTCAATGAACAAACTTTTCACCCCCTATTCTAATCTCAGCTGCCTTAGATCCTCCAATAGTGAACTAGTACAAACTATCAAATCTAATAACTTAGGTGGGGATGCTCTTTATGCTAATTCCATCGGAAAACTATGGAACTCCCTTCCTAGCGACCTAAGACTAACTACCTCCCTTAGCCAGTTCAAAAGTAACCTCAAATCTTTCCTAAAAGCTCATTGGCTATGTTCCTGTACCAAACCAGACTAGTCCTAAAAATCCCAATACCCTCCATGCTATCTCCCGATGCCATCTTTTTTTCTCTCTTATTCTACTACTGCCCTGCTAAACTATATTATAGGATCTCTAGCTCACTGTAACACCCCTCTATTTATTAATTCCTATGAGCATTGTACTTGATATTTCTTTACCCATCTCTTGGAGCCTATAATATAATCTTTAATAGTGTCCATGGAACCTATGTCTTCACTAATCCACATACCACATGAATTACTCAAATTATAGCTAATTTTTAACTTGATGTCTCTTCTTACTATGTTATCCAAAATTGTTACTATGTAATGCAAACCTAAATCTTGTCTTAGTTATGAAGATGTTTTTCTTTTTTTCTCCTTGAACTTTCTTGTAACTGATATGTTTAAACTTTTGATTACCTTACCATGTTATTTTGAAATCGCTGAAATGTAACTCAAAACCTTTTGTACTGTGGAGCTTTTCTCCCCGGGTCTCTGCTGAAAAGGGATATGTATCCAGTTGGACTAACCCGGTAAACAAATGTAAAATAAATAAATAAAATAAAATAAATAAATAAAATAAATAAATATTCTGTATATATTACTGTGATCACTATCTGTAACACTGTTTCTACTTCTGTACCAATTAATGTTTAATTTTTTTCTGTATCTATGTTCTTGTCAGAGCTTTTCTCCCTAGACCCCCACTGAAAATGGGCTCTTTTAGGCCCAGTAGACTTTCCCAGTAAACAAATGCGATAGATAGATAAATAAATAAATAAATAAATGTAACAACACTGTTGCATGCTGTTGATGCTGTAACTTGAGCTATATTACTATGGTCAAAACACAGTTTGTTTGGTGAAGTTTTTGTTCAGAAATGTATATACTATATTCATAACTTATACGTAGCACTACCAAGGTCCACTGAAGCAATTTTCTCCAAGACACATGGAATAGTATTTATAATGTATTACTGGGGATTTAGAAAACTTTTTTCAGCATCTACAAATGTTACAGTAGTAACATGCACCTCATCGGAGGAAGTTATTGAGATACATATTTTTCATTAAATTTCCATTAATGCAAACTGAAATGCTTTAGATCCTGAACATGTCTACCAAATGATCAAAATGTCAGTGCAATATCCCATTAATAGTAACAATGCAAAATGTACATATTAAAATGTGAGTATTAATGGCAGTTATCAATTTCAACATGGACTAGACACCAGGAAGTTGATTGCAGGCACAGCAAAATTTGCAAGTCTCTGGCCTTCCTGAAATTGACTATTTGCAAAGTTTCCATAACAGCAGACTTTTCACCAATACATTGATCACTGATACTTCAGTTATCCTTCCCCAAAGGTGTGTGGTACCTCTGAATATATTAATTGAAGAGGTTCAGTACTGCATATTATAATTTCTTTTTAACTGAAAAGCAATTCCTCATTTTGCAGAATATATTCCTTCCCCCCTTTTTATCTGGATTTTAAAACATAACCATTTCCACACATTGATTACATTTACAGAGTTACATGCTCAGTTTGTTAATATACAAATTATGGAGAACAGAATTTAGGGGTTGCATAACAGAAATATTACATCTATTTTTCTAACCAAATCTATATAGAGGAAACCTTGTAGAAATATTAAATAATCAGTTTCCTTTGAGGCACACTGCACACTCAGGTTCAGTAATCCCTTCTTCTTTCACTTATTTTCGGGTCTATATTATATGACTGCAGTTTATGACTTCGAATACCATATGATCGACACCATATGGTTGAACTTATAAAACCTGGAACAGTTAGAAAAAAAAGTAACCTAATGGGTTAAAGCAGGGGGCAAGCACCCCTGCACCTCCCACACCCCCGTCTTTAAATATACCAACTCCGAGATTGCACTACAGTGCAGTAAAGAGAAATCTTCCCTTTACTGCATTATAGTGCGGTCTCGGAGTTGGTATATTTAAAGAGCGGGAGGTGTGGGGGATGCAGGTGGGGCTTGCCCCCCTGCCTACAACCCTTAGTTTAGGGTTTGTTCTTTTATTTTATTTGTTTTATATATTCAAAGTATTATAACTTCGACCATATCGTGTCAGTCATATGATATTTGAAGTTATAAAACTTTGATTATATAATATAGACCCCTTATTTTCTCTTACTGAAACAGCATCAAATGAGGTCAGGTATAAGAATGTAAGATATCAGAGGAGCCAAGAGAGGCTCATCCCCTGAGCCAGTAAGTATGGTTAACTATCAAGGAAAAACAATAAAAATAAAATGGGATTGAATAATTATTTAACTGTAGCTTGCAGCCTGTCAGGCCATTGTACTTGCTGGTATGGTAGTGGTCAATAAATACAAATTCAGTGAGGGTTATGAAATTTCATTACAGAAATTCAATTATTCAGTCATGATAAAAAAATGCAGTATTATGAAGATGAACTTTTAAAGTGCTAAAAGACATGAAAATAAAACAGGAGTTGTCACTATTTAATGCTGAAGTAATTATTTGTAAGATATATTTAGTTACGGACAGTTTGCCATTCCAGAAAGAACATGCTACTGCTCTCATTTTCATCTCATTGAAAAAAAATGTGTTTTCTACTTAACACTTATGAGTTATTTGGTTTTGTATATCCATCTATCTCTCACTTTCTGCCCTCTCCATTTTATTTTTCTTTCCTTTCCCTTTTGTTCTGTTTTCTGCTGGTCCAGTAGTGCCTGGGGCATCTTGACCAAAGACAATCCAGGTGTAGGAAAGATCTCTACTATCCCCTGCTTCCCAGGGAACTACTTCACTCCTGTGGGCAGCCTCGGCTTCAAAGCCTGTTAGAAAGGTAGTGCGGCCTGTATGAAAGTTTCCCCTGTGGATTCAACACACACTGTCCTGGTTGGCTCCAACCACTGAGTCAACAAATGTCTAGAGCATTGGGGTTACTCTGCCCAGGACCGGGACAGGGGACTATTTTAAGTTCTTCAGACTGGCATGTACTGTGCATGAAGCACTCTTCACCATTCCCTTTGTTTTTATCCAACATCTGTATGTCATGTCTTCCCTTCAGTTGTTAGCCCAACAAACTGCTCCTGTCTGTCTTTTATGTTCTTCTCAAAAAAATCCTTAACTCTTCCTTAACCTTCTTTCCTACATATTATGCCCTTTGTCCTTCTCCGATATCCATTACTGGAAAATGTGGGGGTTCTATCCCCCCAAAAAAATATTACCCATCCTTTCCAATCTCGTCTATCACAACCCTTATGAATGTGTTCCTTGTCTGCTCTCATTTTTTCTGACTGTCCTATCTACCCTTTCTAACTTTATACAAGTCACAAAAGAGTGTCCATGTAAGGATTCTTTCCTTGTGAATTGAAGCATAATGAACATTTCCTCAGAAGGCTGACAACTTCTAAAACCAACACCACTCGTCTATACTTTACACATGATTCAAGGATCTCCTTAATGCAGTTGTGAAGTGTGGGACTATGAATACCATAAAATATCTTAGCAGATATCACAGAAGTTAGAAAGATCACATCTCTTCACGTTTTCATAAGTCATTTTCTAACTTTGAGCCAGCATTAATCTGATGTATTGTGAATGCTGTTTGATGCTTTTGAGCATTTGGATGAAGAAATAAAAGATTCTTCAAGCAAAAAATTCTTAGTTCCAAAGAGAAGAACTACATTGCATGTGCTGATTGCAAAACATCCTTTTCAAAGGCACTGAAATGTCATTCTCTGAACATCAGTAAATCTACAACCAAAAAGTGGTGACAGGGACCTTTGCCATTCCCTATAACAAACTGTATATTAATGAGCACGGTTTTTTAAGATGCAGTGCTGCTTTCTGAGACTCATTCACATTTCCATGACTGCAGCTACCTATCCTTCAGTAGATAATGAATCACCTGCCCTCATAGCTCTCAACTGCCCACACTTCTGCAGAATGTCCAGATTTTTGCATCATATTTTTGATCTATTTTTCATAAAATGTGTGGTTTTCTGGAAAATCATTGAGGATTGAAGTCACTAAATAATGACAGCCATTTGAGTTTCAGACTTCATATCTCTCAGAAAATACATGCCAGTGCAAAACCTATTATTCTAACAGCTTTGAAGTTTATAAGAGCAATATTTAAAATCTGTCCCTATTTTGGGCCTTTTTTTCCCACCCATTATTTTTGCCTTTGTCTAGATTTCTTGTGTTAAGAGGTTGAGAGGTATGTCTGTCCTATTCCTGTCTTGTACAGGAAATGCACTGGCATGCACCACACTACAAATTCAGAGGCAGGAATCATGACACTTTTGGGCTTTAACAAACGGGAGGATCTACATCTCCTCAACCAACTAACTAATATAAAAAAGGCCTTTATTCTCACATTATATGCCATGTGAGGTGCTCCTCACCTATATTATTCTTAGGGTGATCCTCTTTGTGAGGTACTTCTTTGGCCTTTCCAGCTGCTGCAGATGTCTTGTGAGGTACATTCCAAAAGGGGCATTGTACTCTATAAAGGGTCTAATGAGTGACGAGTATCGGAGAACAATGACCTCTTTTTTTCCTTGATGAGAACCCTTTTATGATGAGGTGTGCCACGTAGAAGGACTTCCTGACTACTGTGACGATGTGGCTATCAAAGGAGAGACTACTGTCCACCTGGTTCTCAAGGTCTCATCACGCATTCGGTGTTAAGTAGATTGCTGCCTATGTGGTAGTTAATGAGTACAGAGTTTTTACCAAAGGGAAATGACACTGCACTTTTTGGCATTGAGCTTGAGGCCATGGCTCTGACACCAGGCATCTGTCTCAGTGAGGCCCTTTTGTAGGATGTCCACATCATTTGGGGACTTCACTATGGCTCCTAGTTTGCAGTCATCTGCAAACTTCGATAGCCAGAGGCCTTCTGTGTTAGCCTGTACTTCAGAGAAGTAGATACCAAATAGGAGAGGTCCCAGGACGGAACCCTGTGGTACTCCACTTGTTACTGCTTTGAGGTCAGATTTGGAGTCTGCAACTTTTACAGTGTGGGTTCTGTCAGTGAGCCAGTTGGCAACCCATCTTGTGATGTAGGGATTTATACCTAGTTTAGTGAGTTTAGCTATAATTCCAGAATGAGGAATGGTGTCGAAAGCCTTGGCGAGGTCAAGATAGGCTGTGTGAACCACCTTACCCTCATCCACAGCTTTGGTGACTGCCTCAAAGAAGTCGATCAGGTTCAGGAGGCATGATCTGCCTTTCACAAACCCAAACTGGGTGGGATCCAGAGTTTGGAGTTTACCAATGTCTTTGTTTATGAGTTCCATGATGATAGGTTCCATGGCCTTGCAGACCAGGTTCGTCAGGCTAATAGGTCGATAGTTCCCGGGATCAGTGGCTGCTCCCCCTTTGTGGAGTGGGATAACTGTTGCTGTGCACCATTCAGTTGGCACAAAGCCTGATGTGAGGCTATTATTGAATATGGTGCTTAAGTGGGGAGCCAGTTCATTCTGAAGTTCATGTGAAACGTAGCCTGGGATGTTGTCCGGTCCCATGGATGGTGTGTTTTTGGCTTTAGAGAGTGCAGCTTTTACCTGCGTAGTTGTGATTACAGGGATTCTGCATTCTTCCTGTATATATATAGGCCCTTTAGGGGTGAGAGGGGGGTAAAGTTTGAACTGAACCGATCTGCCAGGATGTTGGCAATATCAGTTGGTTCTGTAATTTTCGTGCCTTTGTGCTGTAATTCAGAGCAGATCTGGGTGTTGCCATCTAGATTCTTGACATAGCTATAGAATGCTTTGTGGTTGTCCTTGGATTTAGTGGCAATTTTGTTTTTGTAGCTAGCTTTGGAGGATCTTATAAGGGATCTCAGCTTCTTATTGAGGCTGACCAGTGAGCTCCTCCACTCATGGGATTTTACTCACTTTTGCAACAGTTTCTTCCTTCTGTTGTACAGTTTGTTTATGGCAGGGGACCACCAGATTGGCTTCCTTTTTTTGGAGGATAGCGTTTTGGTTCTGTTTGGGATAGCATGATCCAAACACTCGTGTAAGTGCTTATAGAGTGCATTTGTGTAGGATTCAGCAGTTGTAACTGTATTGTCCATCTGCATGGGTGTCATGAAGTTCACCACTTCTGTCTTAAGAAGCATGAAGTTGGCTTTGGAGAAATTTTTTACTGTGGTTTCCTTAACGGGGGTGGGGGCGGGATGCGGATATCAAGGGTGATAAGCTTATGGTCGGATCGGACCAATGAGGAGTTGACTTCAGGTGTGGAACACAGGTCACTCATGTTGGTAATGACTAGGTCTAGGATATTGTTGCCCCTGGTGGGGGTGTGGATAAGTTGATCTAGGGCATTGGAATTTATGAATTCCAGAAAGCGCTGAGCTAAGGAGTTGGTACACGAGTAGTTTTCTCAGTTAATGGTGGGGTAGTTGGTCGCTCATTAATAGGGTGTTTGGTTGAACCCTAATATTTTCCAGTACATCAAGAAAAGAGGAGTGGGAATCCTGGGGCATGGTGGGGGATCTGTAGCAAGCTACAATTTGGATTGCAGTTTTGCCCAGAGTTAGTTGCACTTGGATAACCTCGGATGCATTATGCTGAGCAACTAGCCTAGAGGTGTGGATATCCTTAATGAATATGGACACACCTCTGCCTTTGGTGTTTCGGTCCAGGTTACATGGCCGAAAAGTGTGGTATGAGTTATAGCCTGGTAGTGCAGGGGAGCTCTCTGGAGCCTTGAACCAGTTCTCAGTCACTGCACAGATATCAATGTTCTCCATTTTAAGGAGTGCCTCGAGTGAGTGCATTTTGAGATTTAGACTTCTAGCTTTGAGTAGCATTACCCTTAGTTTTTGCTTGCCTGTTCCTGTTATGGTGGTGAATTTGTTATTTGAACCCTGCCTAAAAAAGTATCTGGAATCCCAGGGGCGACAAGTGCAGGCAATCTGTGGCAAAACATTGTATTCTGTCTGCCATGTCATCCCAAGCAGACAGATACTGGATCCCCTTAGAATGACACCAGAAGCTTAGCCAATTGTTGAAGTCAATCATTTTGTCCTTGTACTGTGGTATCATTCTGGGCGATGGCAGAATGCTGCTCAGGGCTAGGGTCATACCTGCCTGTTGGTTAAAAAGAGCTATTTAGAATTTAATGGAAACAGTATAAAATATGAGAAGGGTGCATGATAAAAATGCTTTAGCAAGACATAAGCAGGCAATAATGCCTGACAGGGTGGGTGTTGCAGGGAAATAACAGACCACCATTTGCTGTTGGTTTCCACACCCCTGGAAGGTCTAATGTCTTCCTCAGAAGGCATTATTGTGCTTTAAAATGGTTATCTGTTAATTATATATCTTTATCTACTCAGTCAGAATTGCATTACTTTCTCTTTATTTTTCCCAAACTATATAAAGAGAAAAGAACTCCAGTACAAAAATAACTCCCCTGTCACTAATTACTACATTTAGCTAGAGAAAAGTAAATCAACAAGTCCTTGTAACTGCTTGCAGTTACTTTTTCTGCCTGATTTTTTTTTACATTTTATTTATGTATTTTGTTTTGTTTCTGCTATGCTCACTAAACAGCTGTGTTACCCAAGTATAAACAAGACAGTGGTCATTTGCAAAGCAGTTTGTGTGCTTCCTGGTAGCATATTTGTTTTTTACCAGGTGATATCTGTACTTTGTTGGAGAATGTTTGTTTTGCACCAGGGTAGCATTTTCAAATTCAGCCCATTTTCTCAGCTAATGTAAATTATCAGCTGTTTAGTTAACTTTTTAACAGATGAGACTGGAAGGCTGAAGAAGTGTAGGGTATTTGAAGTTTGGCTATGTATTTCTTACACATTTGTCTAAAGTGGCAACATTTGCTGGTCTCCTTTAATAATACTATTTACAACCTTCCTAATGCTCTTCTTACCAAAATTACCAAATGCCAAAATAAAAGGTGGCCTATTCAAACTGAAGGATTCCTCTACAGTAGTTCTAAGATTATAGGATCATAGGAAGTTACTAGGCTACTGGAGCTGAGGCCCTTATAAGCCTATCCAAGAGTTTAGCCCATGCATAGACAAATCAGCACCGGATGCCCCTGTCCAGCAGGGACATGGGTGGAATCCCAGGGATGTTTTTTCTATTTACCATCCAGTTATCCAGATTGCGCTTAAAAAGGGGTAATGAGGTACTCTGCTTGATGTGGAGATGGAGTCTATTCCATAGATGGGGGAGTCTCTGGGACACAAATCTGTCCCGCCAGCAAGTCCTATTGATATCACAGACCAGGTTGAGGCCATGTGTGCGGGTTAATCGAGTGGAGCTTGGCTTGCAGATATGCATCAGTCCCATCAAGGTGGGGCCCAAAATCACCTTGTATGCCAGACAGAGGTCACCTCCTGAGGAGTCTGTATGAAACAGAGTAGAGTGATAGGGGTTTTAGCCTATCTGTGTATGGTAGATTTTTGAGGCCCTGGATTCTCCTGGTGAGGAACCTCTGTGGTCTGTCCAGCTGCTGCATGTGCTTTGTGAGGTACATGCCAAATGGGGCGTTGTACTCAATAATGGGCTTTATAAGGGAAGAATACAGGGATGTTATGAATTCCTTGTCCATGGATGAGATAACCTTACTTATGAGGTGGGCCATGTAGAAAGCTTTCTGTACAATGGAAGCAACATGGTGGTCAAAAGTCAGGCTGCTATCAGTCTGGGTGCTCAAATCCCTCACGACTGAATGCATGCTTAGAACACTTTTATTAATGTAATAATTTGTGGGGACATCTCTCTCCCCAAAGAGGATGCTGATGCATTTTATTGTATTCAGCTTGAGGCCATGTTTCTGGCACCAGTCATTTGCTTGGGTGAGACCTCTTGGAGGATATCCCGTAACTAGGGCAATTGATGACAGCTCCCAACTTGCAGTCATCTGCAAACTTGGCTAGCCATAGCCCACCGATTTTGGCTTGTACCTCAGAAAAGTATATCTCAAATAACAGAGGACCCAAGACTGAACCCTAGGGTATGCAACTCGATATGGGTCTACTGCATGAGGTGGCTTCCCCTATTTTGACTAGCTGGTTCTATCAGTGAGCCAGTTGGCTACCCATCTGGTAACATATGGATTGATGCCTAGTTGAGAGAGTTTATCTATTATGCCCGAGTAGGAAATAGTGTCGAAGGCTTTGGCCAGGTCAAAGTAGGTTGTGTGCACTGTCTTCTCTTCACCCATGGCTTTGGTGACTGTCTCAAAAAAGTCAACCAAATTTAACAGACATGACCTCCCCTTGACGAAGCCAAATTGTGTGGGATAGTGTGTTTGGAGCTTGTCAATGTCCTTGTTAATGAAGTCCATGATAATCCGTTCCATGGCCTTGCAGATCAGGCTATTTAGGCTGATGGGTCTATAATTTCCTGGATCAGTGGATGCTCCACCTTTGTGGAAAGGGATGACAGTGGCTGTCCTCCACTCAGCTGGGACAAAACTGGTACTCAGGCTTTGGTTGAATAGGGCGCCTAATGGTGCTGCAAGTTCCTGCCTGAGTTCATGTAGGATGCAGCCTGGGATGTTATCAGGTCCCATGGAGGCTGTATTTTTTGCCTTTGAGAGAGCAGTGATGACCTGATCCCTAGATATGAGGGGAAGGGGGCAGGTACTGGGAATGTCCTGATTTATTGATGGGGGGGCAGAGGGGTGAAATTTTCACTGACTCTGTCAGCCAGCAAGTTTGCTATATCTACAGCATTGACCACCAGTTCTGAACAGATCTGGGTGCTACCTTTGAGATTATGGACATAATTTGCTTGTTTAGGCTAAGGAGAGATTGCTTCCAATTGGCCACCTGCTTCTTCTTAGTCCTGGACAGCAATTTTTTTTCTTTTGTTATAGAGTTTGTTTATTGCAGATGTCCACCAGACAGAGTACTCTTCCTTGCGGAGAATGATTTAGTCCTGTCAGGTATTCCTTATGCCATGCATCTATATAAATGTTTGTATGGTAATTTGGTATAGTTTTGGATACTGGTGCCAGTTTCTAGAGAGGAAGAGGGGAAGAGGGGGCTGTGAAGCTGTTTATACCATTCCTCAGGAGGCTGTAATCAGGTTTGTTGAAGTTTTTTTTGATTGACCCTAACTGGGGGGGGGGGGTTGGGGGAGATGGTGACTTCGATTATGACCGCTTTATGGTCGGATCGTACAAGGGAGGATGATAGTGCAGGGATGCTGCAGTGGTTATTCATGTCGGTTAATACCAAGTCCAAAATATTATTACCTCTTACGGGGGTATCAACTAGCTGTTCCAAAGCATTTGCATTGACAAAATCGAGGAATCTCTGAACATTTGTGTTCTGGCAAGAGTAGTTCTTCCAGTCTATGTTTGGGCAGTTAAAGTCACCCAGCATCAGGGTAAAGGGTTGAATCTTGATAGATTTTAAGAGGTCAAGATAGGCAGTTTGGGCATCTTGGGTCAGATTTGGGGGCCGGTAGCTAGCTATGATTTATATAGGGGTCTTCTCAGTAGTCTACTGCACCTGGAGTGTCTCCTGTGTTTCATACTGTTTGACCAGCCTGGAGGTGTGAATGTCTTTAATATATATTGAAACTCCACCTCCTTTGGCTTTACAACCCACAGTTTGGGGTCTGAATGTATGATAGGATGAGTAACCAGGTAAGGCTGGGGTGCTCTCCTCAGCTTTGAACCAGGTTTCTGTGACTGCACAGATTTCAGCATTTTCTATGGTTAGGAATGCTTGCACTGAGTGCAGTTTCATGTTTAGACTCCTAGCATTTAGCAGCATGACCTTTAATTTGTGTTTTGTTGAAATTTTTATGGTGGTAGTTTTAACCTCATCACTTTTCCTTAAAAAAGGCACTATATGGGAGGCAAGAGCCTTTGCCAGAATCCTGAAGTCCAGGTGAGACAGATGCAGGCCATCTCTGCAAAGCATCACGATCATCCTGAAGCCCAGGTGAGACAGATGCAGGCCATCTCTGCAAAGCATCACGATCATCCTGAAGCCCAGGTGAGACAGATGCAGGCCATCTCTGCAAAGCATCACGATCATCCTGAAGCCCAGGTGAGACAGATGCAGGCCATCTCTGCAAAGCATCACGATCATCCTGAAGCCCAGGTGAGACAGATGCAGGCCATCTCTGCAAAGCATCACGATCATCCTGAAGCCCAGGTGAGACAGATGCAGGCCATCTCTGCAAAGCATCACGATCATCCTGAAGCCCAGGTGAGACAGATGCAGGCCATCTCTGCAAAGCATCACGATCATCCTGAAGCCCAGGTGAGACAGATGCAGGCCATCTCTGCAAAGCATCACGATCATCCTGAAGCCCAGGTGAGACAGATGCAGGCCATCTCTGCAAAGCATCACGATCATCCTGAAGCCCAGGTGAGACAGATGCAGGCCATCTCTGCAAAGCATCACGATCATCCTGAAGCCCAGGTGAGACAGATGCAGGCCATCTCTGCAAAGCATCACGATCATCCTGAAGCCCAGGTGAGACAGATGCAGGCCATCTCTGCAAAGCATCACGATCATCCTGAAGCCCAGGTGAGACAGATGCAGGCCATCTCTGCAAAGCATCACGATCATCCTGAAGCCCAGGTGAGACAGATGCAGGCCATCTCTGCAAAGCATCACGATCATCCTGAAGCCCAGGTGAGACAGATGCAGGCCATCTCTGCAAAGCATCACGATCATCCTGAAGCCCAGGTGAGACAGATGCAGGCCATCTCTGCAAAGCATCACGATCATCCTGAAGCCCAGGTGAGACAGATGCAGGCCATCTCTGCAAAGCATCACGATCATCCTGAAGCCCAGGTGAGACAGATGCAGGCCATCTCTGCAAAGCATCACGATCATCCTGAAGCCCAGGTGAGACAGATGCAGGCCATCTCTGCAAAGCATCACGATCATCCTGAAGCCCAGGTGAGACAGATGCAGGCCATCTCTGCAAAGCATCACGATCATCCTGAAGCCCAGGTGAGACAGATGCAGGCCATCTCTGCAAAGCATCACGATCATCCTGAAGCCCAGGTGAGACAGATGCAGGCCATCTCTGCAAAGCATCACGATCATCCTGAAGCCCAGGTGAGACAGATGCAGGCCATCTCTGCAAAGCATCACGATCATCCTGAAGCCCAGGTGAGACAGATGCAGGCCATCTCTGCAAAGCATCACGATCATCCTGAAGCCCAGGTGAGACAGATGCAGGCCATCTCTGCAAAGCATCACGGTCATCCTGAAGCCCAGGTGAGACAGATGCAGGCCATCTCTGCAAAGCATCACGGTCATCCTGAAGCCCAGGTGAGACAGATGCAGGCCATCTCTGCAAAGCATCACGATCATCCTGAAGCCCAGGTGAGACAGATGCAGGCCATCTCTGCAAAGCATCACGATCATCCTGAAGCCCAGGTGAGACAGATGCAGGCCATCTCTGCAAAGCATCACGATCATCCTGAAGCCCAGGTGAGACAGATGCAGGCCATCTCTGCAAAGCATCACGATCATCCTGAAGCCCAGGTGAGACAGATGCAGGCCATCTCTGCAAAGCATCACGATCATCCTGAAGCCCAGGTGAGACAGATGCAGGCCATCTCTGCAAAGCATCACGATCATCCTGAAGCCCAGGTGAGACAGATGCAGGCCATCTCTGCAAAGCATCACGATCATCCTGAAGCCCAGGTGAGACAGATGCAGGCCATCTCTGCAAAGCATCACGATCATCCTGAAGCCCAGGTGAGACAGATGCAGGCCATCTCTGCAAAGCATCACGATCATCCTGAAGCCCAGGTGAGACAGATGCAGGCCATCTCTGCAAAGCATCACGATCATCCTGAAGCCCAGGTGAGACAGATGCAGGCCATCTCTGCAAAGCATCACGATCATCCTGAAGCCCAGGTGAGACAGATGCAGGCCATCTCTGCAAAGCATCACGATCATCCTGAAGCCCAGGTGAGACAGATGCAGGCCATCTCTGCAAAGCATCACGATCATCCTGAAGCCCAGGTGAGACAGATGCAGGCCATCTCTGCAAAGCATCACGATCATCCTGAAGCCCAGGTGAGACAGATGCAGGCCATCTCTGCAAAGCATCACGATCATCCTGAAGCCCATGTGAGACAGATGCAGGCCATCTCTGCAAAGCATCACGATCATCCTGAAGCCCAGGTGAGACAGATGCAGGCCATCTCTGCAAAGCATCACGATCTGCCGATCGCATCTTCCCAGGCTGTCAGGTACTGGATTCCCCTGGAATGACACCAGAAACTAAGCCAATTGTTAAAGTCAATCATTTTCTGTTTGTATTTAGGCATCATTCTGGGTGAAGGTAGAATGCTGCTTAAGGCTAGGGATATAACTGCCTGGGACACATATTCAGTGGGTTCAATCATGTGTCGCTTCATATAGTCCAGGGAGGTACATCTCAAGTCATTCACACCAACATGGCCTATGACAGAGTCATAACAGTACCTGTTGTTGACAGACGTGGGTGTGTTTGTGATATGGCAGATTCTGGCCCCTGACAGACAACTAACTGTGACTTTCTCCTTATCCAGCCTGGTGAGAGGCACATCTGTGTGCCACGCAATGGAGTCACCTATGACTAATATGTTGGGTTTATGGTTAAGCCTTAGTGGTTGTGAGACACAGGTGTGTGAACTATGCATGGTATGTGGTGTGGAGGGCTGTGGAGATCGCGTGTGTTTTTGCCTCAGAGGTTTTTGCCTTTGAGGTCTCCTTTGTTTGGGTATGTTTTTGTTGAGGACCTCCACATATGTGGGTGTGTGTTGTGTAGGTGTGGGTGGTGTTTGAGGTGTAGTGATTGTGTTGACACCCTTCTCAATGCCAGATATACTGGCTTGTGAGGGAGAGAGCTTGGACTCTAGGTTCTTAATAAATTGCATCTCTCACAAATTGTGTTCCTAGGTGGTAGTAGTAGATGGTTGTTTGTGTGCATAAGGCAGTTGCTATACTGTCTCAGGATGCCCATATCAACCAGACTGACAGGAGAAACTGTAGGAAATTGTCCATTCATATTTTTCAGAATCTGAGAGAGAAGGCCAGGGAGAGCTAAGGGGTTAGCCTAAAGCCCAAGTGCTTAAACCAAAACTAAGGGGCTTAGAATAATGCTTACAATTTAAACAGGCTATAACCAAGCAGTAACAACTGCAACAGAAAAGATGCAACTTTAGAGAACAAGCCACAGCAAGTAGGAGAAAAAGCGAGATGAAGTAATAGAGCAGGAGGAGGAAACAAAAATACAGTAAAAGAAGCTGAATAAAGTGTTTTTTTGTTGTTAGTAAAGTAGAAAGGGAGAGAGGAGGAACAGAAGAAAACTCAAGCTTAAGGAACTAAGGGGTTTCACCTTCCCAAATGATCTCTGTATTAGGTAGAATGAGCTAATGAGATGGGACTGGGAGGAGTGTCCCTTATCATATTTACAGTAGGGGCGGGCAACAGCAAAAGCCACAAACTATAAGAGCACAACAGCAATTGGGTGGGAAGGTGGAAGAAAAAAATTCAACCACAGATCAGCAATTATATAAATGGAGACACAGAAAAGTAAATAATTCAGTCAAACAAATAAATAAAAACAGTGCAATAAACTAGTGCAGAACTGTTACACAAATAAATAAAAAACAATGGAGCACTGATAAGCAAATAAATGCAACCAGTGCAGTGCTGATAAGAGACACTATAGGAGATATTCTTGGGCTTAGTTTATGCCTCAGTGATAGAAAGTAGCTGTTACTATAGAATATTACAGAACTTTACAGAATGTCCAGATTTGTTACTCATATTTTTGGTTACGCCTTATAAAATTTATGGTTTCCTTGCAAATCTCTGTGGACAGAAGTAACTAAATAATGAAAGAGAATTGGGTTTCAGACTTCATATCCTTCAAAAATGCACACTAATGCAAAACCTGTTATTCTTGTAATTTGTTAAGTTTATAAGAGATGGAAATAAAATAGTATGAGAATGTTGCACAATATAAAATGAGAAATATGTAAATCTTTTTTATTTGTCCCACATTATTTTTGGCTTTGTCCAGAATTTTTCCACTAAGAGTTTGACACGTATAAAGAGGCATACCTTAAGTGTAATCTGCAGAAATGTACTCGGTTAGTAACCGATTACATTTCTGCAAAATCCAAAATGGAGCCGTGACAGCTCCAAATAAAGGCTGCATATCAGTCAGGAAGCATGCCAATGGCCAAGTATAAGGCCATTGGCATTGCAAACAGCTTAAAAAATAAAAAAATCAATTGTTATTATTTTTTTAGCCAATCTCGGCTGTTTAAGCGTAGGGCACCGGCGAGCAAACGGGATTGGGGAGAAAATAAGAAAATAAACCTAAAATAAGCATTCTAACTAAAATCACTATTCTGCCATTAAAGTCAATGGCAGGCAGAAAACAGCATGGCCAGTGAGTAGTGGTTGCTAAGGGGGGATGCTCAGTGTGAGACATGTAACTATGCATTAGAAGGCAATCCTATGCAAATGAGGGGAATGATAGCGAGTCCCAGTTTTCCACAGCATGCTAGTCAGGTCCCAACAGTGTAAGAGCAGGAATAGCTTGGTGCAAGCCTAGGAGTTAGCTGACGTCATATGTAGGTGTGTCAGGTATATTGTAAGTGGATTGGAGCACTGTGGATTAGGTTTGCTCCAAGCTAAGCACAGCTATGCAAGGGGGTATGTCTGAGTCTGCCTAGCACTCTTTACATTGCCTAAGTGGGTGTGCGCCGCGCACCGGGTTTTAAAGGAAAAAAAAAAGTGAAACCAGGAAATAGCAGCTCTTTGCACATTTGAGCACTGTGTTTGCGCGGTGCACCCCCAGGCTTAAACAGGAAGACAATGGAAAGGGAAAACAGCGGTAGGAAGGTAATCAAGGAGAACTAGCAAAGCTGGCATGTGAAATGTATCAGAATCAGCCAATTACACAGGCAGCAGACCAGCCCAGCACAGAACACTACTATAAACTATGCAAACACCTTCCCCTCTGTTTTTTTCCATACTCTACACCACCGATGTATACAAGCGGGGAACTTTTAACAAACAAAACTACAAAATGATAGGTGCTAAAGCAAGCAACATAGAACAACATGTGCAAGAGGCTGAGGGTGGTGAGGATGTGAATGCTAATGATCAACCGACAGTGAGGAGATGGAGAAGAGTGTACAGACCCAGGGTAACCTATCAGGGGCTACACGAGCTGGAGATAGTGGTGCACTATAGGGTGGACATGGACCTCCTACAGCAAATTGCTGAGCTATGCTGGCCACGCCTGACACACTGAAATGACTGAGGGGAACCCATGCCAGTGGATAACAAGGTATGTGTAGGCCTAGGAATACTAGCCACAGGTACCTCCCAAAGCTCAACTGGGGATATCATGGGCATCTCACAGGCATCAGCATCCAGTGTATTCCACCAGTTCCTGGATGCCAAGTCAGCACATGCCAGTGAGCACGTATATTTCCTCAACAACCGTGAGGTGTTGGCCAGCAATATTCATCTCTTCCACCAAATAGCAGAATACCCTGAGGTAGTGGGTGCTATAGAATGCACTCACATATGCATCGAAGCACCACTTGATGATCAGGGTAGGGTCTACATCAACGGCAGGGCCCTCTCCTCCATCAACTGCCAGGTTGTGTGCGATGCCCAGGGCATTATAATGAATGTGTGTGCTGGCTGTCCTGGAAGCTATCACTGTTCCCAAATCTGGCATCTGACACAGCTGTACTAGAGATTTGCCAATGGGGACATCCCCTATGGTCACCTAGAGGGGATGCTGGTTACACACTGGAGACATGGCTGATGACACCCATCAGAAATGCACACACACCTGAACAAGAATAGGTTCATAGGTTCATAGGTAGGTACTAGGCTATCTGCCCGAAGGCATTTATAAGCCTAGCCAGAATGTGTTGGCTTTCACAGCCCCCTTAGATTAGTTCCCTGTGCCTCTGTCCAGCAGACCCACTGAAGTGATCCCCGGGGTAAACTTTCTGTTTCCCATCCACTCATCAAGGTTTCTTTTGAAGAGTGTTAGCGAGGAGCTCTGTCTAATGTAGATTGGAATCTTGTTCCAAAGCATGGGAAGTCTCTGGGACAGAAATCTATCCCTCCAGCACATCCTATTTATTGCTGTGGTGAGGTTTAGATAAAGTTTTCTTTAGGTGGATCATGTCCATCAATTCTGGGTTGGACATGGCCTTGTATGTCAGGCAGAGATCACCTCTGAGTAGGCAGTATGCAACCGAGCACAGCTGGGGTTTCTTCAGTCAAGCTGCATAGGGCATCTGTTTGAGGCCAGTGATCCTCTTGGTGAGGTACTTCTGTGGTCTTTCCAGCTATTGCAAGTGTCTTGTAAGGTACATCCCAAATGGGGTGTTGCACTCTATGATGGGTCTGATGAGTGATGAGTAGAGGAGCACAATGACCTCTTTTGATCTGGATGCGAACCCTTTTGTGATTAGGTGGGCCCCACAGAATGATTTTCTAACCACTTTGGCAATGTGATTATCAAAGGTGAGATTATTACCTACTTGGGTCCCCAGATCCCTTATTATGTCCTCCGTATTTATGGGACTACCACCTATGTGGTAGTTTGTGGGTACTTTGTTTTTTCCAAAGGGGATGACTATGCACTTTTGGCATTTAGCTTCAGGCCATGATTTTGACACCAGGTAGCTGTCTCAGTGAGACCCTTTTGGAGGATGTCTGTGTCAGCCGGTGAGTCAATTATAGCCCCTAGTTTGCAGTCGTCTGTGAACTTGGTCAGCCATAGTCCTCCTGTGCTTGCCAGTACCTTTGAGAAGTATATGCTGAACAAGAGGGGTCCTAGGACTGAGCCCTGGGAAATGCCACTTGTAACTGGTTTAGAGTCGGACCTAGCTCCCACAACTCTCACCATGTGGGTTCTGTCCGTGAGCCAGTTGGCAACCCATCTTGTGACGTAGGGGTTTATATTCAGGCTGATGAGCTTGTCTATAATTCCAGAATGGGGAATGGTGTTGAAGGCCTTAGCAAGGTCTAGGTAGGCTGTGTGTACCACCTTTCCCTCATCTATAGCCTTGGTAACTGTCTCAAAGAAGTCCACCAGGTTTAGGAGGCATGATCTGCCCTTAATAAAGCCAAACTGGGAAGGGTCCAGTGTCTCTGTTAATTTTGTGGAGTGGAATAACAATTGCTGTGTGCCACTCTATGGGTACATAGCCTGTGGAGAGGCTGAGTTTGAACAGTGTGTTTAGGTGAGGGGTTAGTTCATTTTTGAGCTTGTGTAGGACGCAGCCTGGGACACTGTCCGGTCCCATTGATGCTGTGTTTTTGGCTTTGGAGAGGGCTGTTTTAACCTTAGTGTCTGTGATTTCAGGGACTCTACATTCTTCTGATATGGTTATGGGCCCTTTTGGGGGTGAGAGGGGGGTTACGTTTGGGATGAACCTGTCTGCCAGGATGTTGGTGATATCAGTCGGTTCAGTGTATTTTGTGCCATTCTGCACTAACTCTGAGCAGATCTGAGCATTGCCACTTAAATTCTTGACGTAGCTAAAAAATGCCTTGTGGTTATCTTTGGAGTCCTTGGCAATTTTTCTTTCAAAGCTCACCTTGGATGATTTTAGTAGTTTCTTGCTGATACTGATCTGGGATGTCTTCCCTTCTTGGGATTTTACTATTTTCTGTACTAGTTTCCTCCTATTGTATAGCTTGTTTATGGCAGGAGTTCACCTGACTGGTTTCCTTTTCTTGGAGGAGTGAGTCTTGGTTTTGCTTGTGATGGCACGATCCATGCATTCTTGTAGGTGCCCGTAGAATGCATTAGTAAAGGATTTTGCAGCTTGGACAGCATTATCCTTCAGCATGGGGGCTTTGAAACTTTCCACCTCAGTCTTAAGTAATGGGAAGTTTGCTTTTGAAAGGTTTTTTATGGTGGTTTCCTTGTCCAGGGTGGGGGCGGAATGTGGATATCAAAAGTGATTTGTTTATGGTCAGATCTAACCAGTGAGGGGTTGACCTACGGTGTGGAACACCAGTCGCCCATGTTGGCGATGACCAGGCCCAATATGTTGTCACCTCTGGTGGGAATGTTGACCAGTTGAGCCAGGGAGTTTGAGTTTATAAATTCTAGGAAATGTTGGGCAAGGAAGTTAGTACTTGAGCAGTTCTCCCAGTTAATGTTTGGGTAATTGAAATCACCCAATATTAGGGTGTTTGGTAGGACCTTTATGTTTCCCAGTGTTTCCAGAAACACAGAATGGGGGTCCTGGGACATGGTGGGTGATCTGTAGCAAGCTACAATTTGAATTGCAGTTTTGCCCATTGTTAGTTGCACATGGATGATCTCTGAAGCACCGTGCTGTGCCACTAACCAGGAGGTGTCAGTATCCCTGATGAATATGGATGCACCCCCGCCTTTTGTATTTCGGTTTGGGTTCTGTGGCCAAAATGTATGGTATGAGTTGTAGCCTGGTAGTGCTGGGGTGCTTTCTGGAGCCTTAAACCAGGTTTCTGTTACTGCACATATATCGGTTTTCTCCATACTGAGGAGTGCCTCGAGTGCATGCATTTTGAGGTTTAGACTTCTGGCATTAAGTAGCATTACCCTCAGTTTTTTGTTACTTGTGCTATTTATGGTGGTGGGTTTGTCTTTTGAGCCTTGCCTAAAAAAGGCATTATGATGGTGGAAAGAGCCTTGGCCAATATTCAAAAGCCTAAGCGTGATAGGTGCAAGCCATCTCTAGCTAAGCAGCGTGGCTTGTCGAGCATGTCGTCCCAGGCGGAGAGATACTGGATCCCCTTTGAATGACACCAGAAACTTAGCCAATTGTTGAAATTGAGAAATTTTTCTTTATACCATGGTATCATTCTTGGTGAGGGTAGGATGCTACTCAAGGTCAGGATCATACCAGCCTGGGCTACATCATCAGAGAGCTCTTCCATGTCTCTTTTCATGTAGTCCAAGGAGGTACAGCTCAGGACATTCACACCAACATGGACAATGACAGAGTCATATTTGTACTTGTTCTGGAGTGACTTGAGTGCTTGTATTATGTGGTGGATCCTGGCACCTGACAGGCAGCTAACAGTAACCTTCTCCTTATTCAGCCTAGTGAGTGGGACATCAGTGTGCCTGACTATAGAGTCACATATTACTAGTATGTTGGGTATGGTTTGTTGCCTTAAGGGCTGTGATTGCATGGCACCTGGTTTTGTGAAGTATGTGTTTCATGGTTTGTGTTGGGGGGGGTGGAGATTGCTTAGTTGTTTGCTTTGGAGGTCTCTGTTGGTTTTGCAGATTTTTATTTAGAACCTCTGAGTATGTTTTCATGTATGTATGTGTGTGTTTTGCCAGTGCTGGTTTAATGGGTCTATTTGAGACTGGTGGTGTGATGCAAGTATTTCCCTTCTCCTCTTGACTGTCTGATCCAGTCTTTGGTTGAGAGAGTTTAGCCTCCAGTTTGGCTGTATAATTGCATCTATCACATGTATTAGTGTTTGGTGGTAGGAGGAGAGGGTTGTCTGTGTACATGAGGCAGTTGTAACATTGCCTTAAAATGCACTGATTCACCAGTTGGATTGGAGAGTACACCTGAAACTGCCCTTTGGACATGCCTGGATAGGTACAGTGAACTGTTTTACTGGATGGCTGGTAATGTCGAATAGACAGCCTTGTCCTTCTGGGCTGAAACCATTCCTCTGGGGACAGATAGGCTGCTCAAAGCTCCCCTCTCTCACAAGTGAACAGAGAAACTTCCTTCTATCCAAGTAAGGTATGGGCAAACACAGAGATTTATAACACAGCCCTGAATTCAGCACTAACCTGAAAACTGGGCTATGCTAACTTAGAAAGGTGGGAAACAAGTATATATATATATATATATATATATATATATATATATATATATTCAGAAAATAAAGCAGATACAATCAAAAAAAAACTTTAAATGCACAGAAAAGGATACTTATTGCTATATATCGCAGATCAGAGTTGTAGTCAATGCCCCTAGTAATAAAGTAGGAAAAAACACAAATACAGTAAAATCAGATGAATAAAGTGCATTTTACACACACACACACACACACACACACACACACATATATATATATATATATATATATATATATATATATATATATATATATATATATATATATATATATATATATATATAAAACGAACAAACTGATTTAAACAAGTTACCCAATTAACCAGATAAAAGCTCAAAACTGAGCCCTGTTCCAGCATTCTTCAATCAGACAAGTTCTAACTGCACACTCCTGCTATTAGGGTGCAGGGGAACCTTCTCCCAAAAAAGATGGCCTGGATCAGTGCTCAAGTTATACAAACAAAGCTAGATTCAGCAGGCCTGAATCTGGTCTATGCTACAGCAACAAGGTGCACAAATTTCAGAAAGAAACAGTTCAAATAAGCAGGCACAATACGCCTCTGACCAGAAATCCCCAGCTCAGAAGGGCCGAATCCAGCCTCTCCTCCCACAAGAGTGCAGACCACAACCATCTTAATGTAGAATAACTGGCCTGAATCCCAAGTGCTTAAGCCAGAACTAATATACTTTTAGAATAGCAGACACTGGGCCTTCAATCAGCAATTCCCAGCTTAGAAGGATGTAAACAACCTGTCTTGCCACAACAGTGCAGACCACAAACCTTCTTAATGTAAAACAACTGGTATGAAGCCCAAGTGGTTAAACCAAAAGACTTAGAATAGCAGTTACAATTTAATCAGGCCACTACCAAGCAGTAATAAATGCAGCAGAATAAATAAAATTGAGTACTTTTAAGAAAAGCAAAATAAAGTAGGAGGAAACACAAATACAGTAAAAGCAGATGAATAAAGTGCAATTTTTTTAAGTGCAAGGAGAGAGGAAGGAAGAATCTAAGTGGGTTGGCTTTCTCAAATCTTCTCTCTGTGTTAAGTCGAGTGAACACTAGACTCAGAATATGATCTCACTTTACTCGGTTAAGTGAGCAAATGAGATGGACCCAGGAGGAGTGTTCTAATACAGATTTACAGGAGGGGTGGGCAATTCCACAGCCACCAACACTAATACCAACGCAGGAACAAGGAGAGTGGGTGGGGCACTAACTGCAGAGAGATACACAGCACACTGTTCAATGAAACACACAATTAGGAAACAGAAAAAATGAAAATACAGTACTTTTAAGTTTGTACTTAACAGAAGACTAAAATACACGATTGCAAGTTTTACTTATTTATTTATTTATTTATTTATTTATTTATTGCATTTGTTGACCAGGAAAGTCCACTGGGTCAAGAAGAGCCCATTTTCAGTGGAGGCCCGGGGAGAAAAGATCCACAGAATTATATAATTACAATTCAATAGTAATATATACATAAGTAAAATAAACAATCTTGATACATAGAATGAGTAGAAGATAATTTGAAAAGGAAAAAAATAGGACATTGTCTTTGCTATAATTACATTATCATAAAAAGAATTTGAGTAAAAAAGGACATAGTAATTGCATTAATTACATACAAAAGATTTCTACTATTTGTGATAGTTAATCTGTGTAAAGTTTGGGAAGGAAGCTATGTGCTGGGCAATTATGGTGGACTACACACAGAAACATCCTTAGTGAATTGCAACAGTTAAACTGTGAATATAGTAAGAGAAGGAATTCAGGTGTTGGGTTTGTTAGGTGGGGTACAGGGGCATAGCCAGTGAGATTTTTTTGAAGGAAGCAGGATTATTTATTGATCTGAGTGGGGGAGGGAGATTATTCCATAACTTGGAGACAGAATGAGAGTACAGCATTTGGCCAGCTGAGAGTTTAGGTTTCTGAATGGATAATAACATTTTGTTTTCAGACCTGAGATGGTGATTTTGGTGGTAAGTGGTCAGTATGGATGTGATGGAAGGGCAGGTTTCAGGTTGAAAGATTATCTTATGGGCTGTAGTTAGTTTTATGTAACTATCTTATGGGCGGTAGCTAGTTGTATGTAACTATCATATGGGCTGTAGTTAGTTGTATGTAACTATCTTATGGGCTGTAGTTAGTTTTATGTAACTATCTTATGGGCGGTAGTTAGTTGTATGTAACTATCTTATGGGCTGTAGTTAGTTTTATGTAACTATCTTATGGGCTGTAGTTAGTTGTATGTAACTATCATATGGGCTGTAGTTAGTTGTATGTAACTATCTTATGGGCTGTAGTTAGTTTTATGTAACTATCTTATGAGCGGTAGTTAGTTGTATGTAACTATCTTATGGGCGGTAGTTAGTTGTATGTAACTATCTTATGGGCGGTAGTTAGTTGTATGTAACTATCGTATGGGCTGTAGTTAGTTGTATGTAACTATCTTATGGGCTGTAGTTAGTTTTATGTAACTATCTTATGGGCGGTAGTTAGTTGTATGTAACTATCGTATGGGCTGTAGTTAGTTGTATGTAACTATCTTATGGGCTGTAGTTAGTTTTATGTAACTAAGGTGGTGAGAGGATTCAAGCCAGTTTAGTTTATAGAGAGATAAGCAGTGGTGGTTGGAATATTTTGCGCTGGGAGCAAATTAAGCCACTTTGTTGTAACAAATGTCCAACTTCTTTTTTAAGGAGGATTGGAGGTTGGTGAGGATAGGGGCTCCATATAGAAGGGTAGGACATAGGAAGGAAGAGGCCAAGGATTTTTTTGCAGGGAGACTGAGGAAATAGCTGTGCCTATATAAGGCACCCAGTCATTGATGTGTTTTTTGATGTTATTGTGGAGGTGAAGTTGAAAAGTTAACTTGTCATCAATGATGACCCCTAGCAGTTTGGTGCTAGGGACAACTTCAATGACAGTGTTATTTTTGGGCACTTACGGTGAATTGAGTTTTGTTAATAGGGCTAGATTTTGTAGGGGTAAATAGTAATAGTTTTGTTTTATTGGGGTTAAGGGCTAGGTGATTCTGGGACATCCAGTGCTCTGTGGAGGCAAATGCTTCTTGGGTAAGATGTAGTTCTGTGACAGATTTTGAGGAGCAGATGATGGTAGAGTCATCAGCATATTGGCTGACTGTACTCTGTATAAGAGTATTATGAAAGTTATTCACAAATATACTGAAAAGGAGGGGACCCAGAATTGAGCCTTGATGAACTCCTGCTTTATTATTAATAAATGGGGAGGAGGAGTGCTGCCACCTAGTGGATTGCTGCCTGTTGCTGAGATAGTTGGTAAACCACTGTATGGTGGAGGGAGATAGGTTAAGGATGGAGAGTTTAGTAATTAGTAGAGAGTGGGAGATGGTGTCAAATGCCTTAGATAAATCCAGAAAGAGAGCAGAGACTAAGGAGCCAGCATCGTGAGCTCTGTTTACTTTGTCTAAGAAGGATATGAGGGCTGTGTTTGTGCTGTGTCCAGGTCTGAATCTGTGTTGAGTGGGGGAAAGCAATTGATGTTTTACTAGATGCCTTGAGAGTTGGGAGTGGATGCATTTCTCTAATATTTTAGAGATGGGGAAAGAATGGCAATGGGGTGAAAATTAGAGATGTCAGGGTTATTGCCTCCTTTGTGAAGAGGGATGACCAAAACTTTCTTCCAGATATCTGGTACACATGATTCTTTAATGGACCTGGTTAGGAGAATGCTGATTAGATAAGCGATGGAGGGCGCTTCCATTTTTAAATATTCTGCAGGTAAGTTGTCAGGGGCATTTGTTCAGGATTTTAGTTTATAAAGAAGCTTCTGAATGGTGGCTGTGGGAATGGGTGATAGTGAGAATGTCGTTAGGGGATTTGAAAGGTTAAGATTTGGTGGTGTTCCTAATGGGTCTGTATTGGTGAGAGGAAAGGTAGTTGTAAGTTTGGTGATGGTATCTATAAAGTATGTGTTGAAGAGTGAGGCTAGTTCAGAGGAAGTTTTTTCTGGGTTTGGGCATGGGGTACTATTTGTTTCTGGGTGGAGGAGGGTGTTAATTGCTCCCCAGATTTTTGTGTATTTTGTTTATGCTGGCCTTGGAAGGTTACTATGTATTCTTTTTTGTTTTTAACAACTAATGTTTTAGCCTGATTCCAAAGTTGTTTATATTTCATGAGATTGGTGGGGGTTTTGTTTTTTTTGCCAAGTATTCTAGGCTTTGCCTCTGGATGACATGACTTGCTTTGTGTTCTTAGCTAGCCAGGAATCATGTTTAACTTTGACTCTTTTTAATCTGAGAGGAGCAAGACTATTTAGAGTCCTGAGGAATGTGGAGTTAAAGAAATCCACAGCTTTGTTAAGAGGGAGGGATTTCAGTGGGCTCCAGTTTATTTTTTTCAGGATGTCATTGAGGGTGTTTTGGGAGAAGTGGGATAGAGCTCTGGTATACCTTAATTGGTGATTGTTAGGTATAGAGGTGGGTTTGGGGGTTATGAATGCTGGAGAATGGTCACTAATGCTGGGAGGGAGAGTGCCTGAGGAAGAAATGTTATCAGGATCAGAAACCAGGATCCAATCCAAGGTGGAGCCATTGTTTCCATTGTTTCCAGGTCTGGTAATGTCAGGGATTAGCTGGGAGTAACAATGGAGGTGGATGTTTATAGAGGAGTTTTTATTGATGATATCTAGCCAGTTGATGTTAACGTCACCTAGAATGATAGTTCCATTTTTTACATTATTGCAAGTCCAGGCTAAAATGTCTTCAAGAACTGGAGCATTGTTGCCTGGGGGTATGTATATGACTATGATGCAAAGGCTTTTGCAGTTATTGAGTTTAAGGAAGGAAACTAGTAGGTCAACTGAGGGAAAGGAGGGAATGGGTTTGGTATATGGAATAACAGCATAAGTGCTTGGGAATAGTAAGGCGACACCTCCACCTTTTTTGTGGGGTCTGTCTTATTTGTATGTCTTGACTTAACTTCAGCTTCTAATGCAGATAATTGTAGCCAAGCAAGTCTCTCAGACGTTGAGCATAAAATGATTTCTAAAATGTTGTGGCTAGCACTTAAAGTACAGAGGAATCCCTCTAGGCTATTAAATATCAGATAACAAAGAAGTGATAACACCACCCCCTCTTATAGCAGACACACACAGCACACTGTTCAATGAAACACACAATTAGGAAACAGAAAAAATGAAAATACAGTACTTTTAAAAATGCAAGTTTGTACTGAACAGAAGACTAAAATACACTACTGCTAGTTTTACTTAACTTCAGCTTCTAATGCAGATGTTTGTAGCCAAGCAAGTCTCTCAGAAGTTGAGCATAAAATGGTACATAGAATGCATCTATAGCATAGTATGCCATAATGAGGCACATGCACAGACCAGACATATAATAGACGTTGTGTTTGGGATGCTGAAGTCACAGTTCCGGTGTCTGGATACATCTGGTGGTGCCTTGCAGTACTCATCAGCTACATGTACTCAAATTGTTATGGTATGTGCCATGCTACACAATATGATCCTGCAGAAACAGCTGCAGCAGGAACAGCACTGGGCAGGGCCACACATTCCACCCACCAATGCCAAGGCCTGCACAGGGACAGATTGACTCGGAAGAGGAACAACCTGAGCCTGCCCCAGTAGGCAGATGTTGGTGTGCCCAGTATGCCCTGGCCTTGGCAAAGAGGCAATGCATAGCACATACACTGAAACAGTAGGGACCCAGGGAATGGCACCTCTCTCTGACTCACACATACAGTAAAAGGGATGCCAAACATGCACTACCTGTGCTCAACCATGTGCATCCAACATAGGCAGCCCTCCAGCACCATCCTCAATCCTGGCACACCCACAAGGTAAGTCAATCAACCTACCAATTGCCACATGGAATAGAATGTGTTGTTACCTGTATCTATGGTATGGATGTGAGCATGCAAGGGAATCAGGTGGCTGAATGTTATGGCAGCAGATAGTAGACACCCATAGTGGCACCATGACATCTGTAACACTTACTGGAGTCACCATAGTAGCCAGTACTACACAGGGTGACACAACCCACTGCAGAAAATGTGCTGGGCGACATGTGTGTTCATATGACTTACACATGCCAGTCAGGGAGGTTCACATACCCAACAACAGTCACAGCCAGCAGGAAAGGAATAGACAGACCCAAACAGAGCCTGTGCTATGGCCTCTGAATGATGCCTATGGGTAACCCCCCCCAGGCCTACTCAGACAGACTACAGCAGGTCAGGCAGTGGGATGCTAGTTCTCAAGGGTAGGAAGTCAGACACTAATATGTAGGGCAACCAAACTAAGACCTGTAGTACACGGATATGCCTCTAGTCAGTATGATAGGTTAGAATACAGAATGAAATGGAGTACCTGACATACCAGTACAGTCATAGCAAATGTGTGCAAGTGCCAGGTGCGCCCCCCCCATCCTATGTAGACATGTAGAAACATTAAGGTGTGCCTTCCACTGAATCATGTGTAGAAATGTAGAAACAATCAGGTGTGCCCCCCCCCACTCCCATGTAGACATGTAGAAACAGTCAGGTGTGCCCCTACCCTTAATCCAGTGTAGAAATGTAGTAACAGTCAGGTGTGCCCCCCCCCAGTCTGGTGTAGAAATGTAGAAACAGTCAGGTGTGTCCCCTCACAATCCTATGTAGAAATGTAGTAACAGTCAGGTGTGCCCTCCCCACGCCTATGTAGACATGTGGAAACAGACAGGTCTGCGCCTTCCCCGAATCCAGTGTAGAAATGTAGTGACACTCAGGTGTGCCCCCCCCCCAAATTCTGTGTAGAAATGTAGTAACATGTATGAGTAGGTATAATATGAGAGGAGTACAGATGCTCAGAGGTGGGCAAGGTAGTAGGATAGGTTGTAGCATTTGCAGAATATGCAGGTCTGTGTGTGCTAGGATGGTGTGTGTTTCATAATGTGTGAGAGTGGTCAGTATGTGTGCATGTTGAGGTAAGTCCTGGTGGCCATTGCCCACTACTGCTAATGACAGGGACAAGCCCTCAGGACTGCAGTGCCAAAGACAATCCCCACCAGTATAACTCAGTTGTTCTTACTCTGCTCTAATTACTGCTTGCTAGTAGCCTTCTAATTGAATGCCTTCTGCACTTGTTTTTTAGTCATTTGCTAATTTAATTGCATTTAATTAAACTGTATTTGCCGTAATATTGATACACGTGTGCTAGTCTGCACTGCATTTGAATTGTATTTACTGCTGTTTTAGCTGCTTTTCTGTAAAAAAAAAAAAAAAATTCCTATCTTGTTTCCTGCCTTTCCTGTAACTTGTCTAGTCCAGATACAGACTTGCTGTATCCAGGACTGTTTGTAAGCTCCTGAGCCCCCCAAGCCTTTCTGTGTTGGGGGGAAGCCTTCTAGCTTATCAGTGGGAGTGGTAAGCATCAGGTAGCCTATCTACCATTAGAAGAGTGGGTTTTGGCCCATAAATTGTAGTTTATTGGCCGTTTAGGCAGTTTTCCATCTCTTTCAACTTGCTGGCTTAAAAGCCTGCGTTTGCGCTTGTTCCCCACCTTTCCCGTAACTAGTCTAGTCCAGGTACAGATTTGCTGTATCCAGGACTGTTTGTAAGCTTCTGAGCCCCCCAAGCATTTGTGTTGGAGTGCAGCCTTCTAGCTTATCAGTGGGAGTGGTAAGTACTAGGTAGCCTGTCTACCACAAGAGGAGTGGTTCTTGGCCTAGGAATTGTAGTTTATTGATCATTCGGGAAGTTGTCCATCTCTTTCAACTTTCTGGTTTAAAAGACCACATCTGTGCTTGTTTCCCCATCTTTCATGTAACTAACCTACTGGAAAGCACTAGAAAGCCTTAAACTGATACACACCCTGGGTGTACCACAAGGATCTATATTAGGCCATTTCACTCTCCTCATTTTCATCAGATCAAACACTGTCATTCCTAAACTCCACATCTCCAGTTTGCTTACAGTTTGCTCCTACAGAGTCCTTACAACTACTGCAGAAAACACAACTACCAAAACAGCCTGATGCTGAAAAAACTGGCTCCCAAATCGCGCCTAATAGAAAACTGTAAAAAGTTCAAAATCACACGTACGTCTACCCAAAAAGCAAAAGGGACAATCCATAAAGGAAATCACAACAATTCTAATTAACTAACAATTCTACAAAACCACTGGCACCTAAAATGATACATACCATAAATTTGACCTACATGTCAATCAAACATGTCAATCAACTGAAAAAAACCCTCAATAAAAACTAGGTTCATTGCAGCTAAATAAAAAGCTACTGTTCGGCCCTTGCTTCCTCTCCTGTCTTCTCTCTCTCCTTCTCTTCTCATCCTCGCATCCCTCTTCTCCACAATACTAGTATGACTAAAATCAAATAAAATCACATGTTACTGAATCATAAGTTTGTTACTGGATCTCCTTTCAGGACACATCACTGCATTAACCCAACTACCTAACCTTGGATACCTGTCTACTACTGGTCTTATGCTGTATAACCTACTACCTACAACACAAAATTCTATACATGACTCAAAAACCTGCAAACCAAAAAAAACAAAAACCCTCTACAAAACCGCGCATAATATTTAGTTTCCTATCCTTCTTATCCAATCCAATAACTAAATCGTACTACTCCCCTCTTTACTAACTCTTACTCGCAGCAGGCAGAAAAAATATACTACCTCCTGAGATAACTACCTCTCTCTCTCATCACTTCTCAAAAAGCTAAACTTAAACTTCTTTAAAACTTCGGACTTGCTACTGCTACTGTTTCTCCTGGCTAACTCTTCTAGATTTTGTAGATTTTGTATAGATGTTATGTGTGTGGATTGTATGCTTCAGGCTACTCTTTTCTCTAGATTTGATTTTGTATAGATGTTATGTGATTGTCTTGATATTTGATATTCCTTATACTATTACTTACTACTGTCTAAATGTTTTTTCCACCATACCAATTATTCGTGCTATGTGATATGATATACATTGAAGTTTTTAGATATGTAATTTTTTTTTTTTTTTTTTGGGAGTTTTCTCCCCGGCCTCCGCTGAAAATGGACATGCAGTGTCGGACTATATTAAGTTAACAAATGTAAAATAAAATAAATAAAATAAAATAAAAAGCCTTCTAGCTTAAAAGAGAGACTTTGGAGTGATTATCAGTTTTCTGTACTTTCTTGCTGTACTTAACTGTTTTCCACTTAAAATGCTTATTTTCTAGCACTTGTGGTTTAAAAGCTTGTTTTTTTCACATATTGTACTTATCTGACTGCCTGCACTTTTAAAAAGTTGTTTTTTGTTTAAATAAATTGTTTAACTATTGTAGGCTACACATTAAAGTGCAATAGCCTTTTCTGATCGCTTGTAGTCATTTAAAACTGTTTTATGTGTACTTTTTACTGTTTTTGCTTTATCTTTAAAAAAAAAAACATTTATTGTTTCCCACCTTTCTAAGTTAGTATAGTCCAGTTTTCAAGCTAGTGCTGAATTCAGGGCTGTGTTACAAGTTTCTGAGTTGCCCATACCTTACTTGGATAGAGGGAAGTTTCTCTGTTCACCTGTGAGAGAGGGGAACTTTGAGCAGCCATCTGTCCCTGGAGGAGTGGTTCCAGCCCAGAAGTTAGTAGTTTAAAAAATGGGTTTACATGGTTTTGTGCACTGGGCAGCACCACTTAGCTAGGGTTAAATTATTCCCGGCTCCACTAAGTCTCCTCTTCAGTTTTTCACTTGAAACTAGTCTAACTCTCAACCTAAGAACTCAAAAAGCATCCTACAGTCCAGCACTTGCTCAGACCTAATAGCAAGCACTGATATACTCAGACACTTGATTGCCCAGCAGGGCAAGGCTGTTTATCCACCCCTCACCAACCAAGCGACTAAGCAGCTCACCCTACTATTCAGGCATGACCAAAGGGCAACTTCAGGTGTACTCTCCAGTCCAGCTTGTGAATCTGGGTATCCTTAGGCAATGTTACAACTGACTCATGTACACAGACAGCACTCTCCTCCTACCACAAAACACAAACATATGCAAGAGATGCAATTATACAGCCAAACTGGAGGCTAAGGTCTCTCCACCCAAGACTGGAACAGACAGTCATGAGGAAAAGGTTAACACTTGCACCACATCTCCAGCCTCACACAGACCTACTAAACCAGCACTGGCAAAAAATACACATAAATACATGAAATCATACTCGGAGGCTCTAAATAAAAACCTGCAAAAGCATCAGAGATCTCCAAAGCAGACAGCCACAAAACCTGCACTTCCTGTCAAAAACCAGACAACACGTAAAACACAAAATCAATCTGCTGCACACCCTTAAGGCGAAATAACATACCTAACACACTAGTAATAGGTGACTCAATAGTCAGGCACACTAACGCCCCACTCACTAGGCTGGACAAGGAGAAGGTTACTGTTAGCTGCATGTCGGGAGCCAGAATCTGCCACATAACACAAGCACTCAGGTTACTCCAGAACAAGTGCAAATATGACTCTGTCATTGTTCATGTTGGTGTGAATGACCTGAGACGTACCTCCCTGGACTACATGAAAAGAGACATGGAAGAGCTCTCTGATCATGTAGCCCAGGTGGGTATGACCCTGACCCTGAGTAGCATCCTGCCCTCACCAAGAATGATACCTCAGTATAAAGGAAAAATGATCAATTTCAACAATTGGCTAAGCTTCTGGTGTCATTCAAAGGGGATCCAGTGTCTGTCAGCCTGGGATGACATGCTCGACAAGCCATGTTGCTTCAAAAGAGATGGCTTGCCCCCATAGGGCCTTTTTTAGGCAAGGCTCAAAATTCAAGCCCACCTCCGTAAACAGCACAAGCAAAAAAATGAGGGTTATGCTACTCAACGCCAAGAGTTTAATCTCAAAATGCATGCGCTCGAAGCACTCCTAAATATGGAGAACGTCGACATCTGTGCAGTAACTGAAACCTGGTTCAAGGCTCCAGAGAGCACTCCAGCACTACTGGGCTACAACTCATACCACACATTTCGGCCACAGAACATGGACCGAAACACAAAAGGAGCGGGTGTATCCATATTCATCAAGGATACCCACACCTCCAGGTTAGTGGAGCAGCATGATACCTCTGAGATCATCCATGTGCAACTAACATCGGGCAAATCTGCAATGCAAATTGTGGCCTGCTACAGATCACCCTCCATGACTCAGGACCACCACTCCGCCTTTCTGGAGACACTGGAAAACATGAAGGTCCTACCGAACACCCTGAAATTGGGTGATTTCAATTACCCTACCATTAACTGGGAAAACTACTTGAGTACAAACTCCCAGGCTCAGCACGTCCTGGAATTTATCAACTCAAATGCCCTGGATCAGCTGGTAAACTCCCCTACCAGAGGCCATAACATATTGGACCTGGTCATCACCAACATGGGCGACAGGTGTTCTGTACCGGAGGTCAACCCGTCACTGGTTAGATCAGACCATAAACTAATCAGCCTGGATGTCCACACCCCACCATCACCCCCAACCAAGGAAACCACAGTAAAAAACTTTTCTAAAGCAAACTTCACCTTACTTAAGGCAGAGGTAGTAAGTTTCACAGCCCCCATGCTAAAGGATAACACTGCCCAAGATGCAGAATCCTTTACAATTGCACTCTATGAGCATCTACAAGGATGCATGGATCGTGCCATCCCTAGCAAAACCAAGACTCACTCCCCTAAGAGAAGGAAACCAGTCTGGTGGACCCCTGCCATAAACAGGTTATACAACAAAAGGAGGAAACTAGTTCAGACAAAAAGCAAATCCCAAGAAGTTAAGACATCCCTGATCAGTATCAGTAAGAAACTAAGGTCCCTCATAAAATCATCCAAGGCTAACTTCAAAAGAAAAATAGCCAAGGATTCAAAAGATAACCACAAAGCCTTCTTTAGCTATGTCAAGGATCTAAGTGGCAACTCACAGATATCCTTTGAGCTAGTGCAAAATAGCACAAAATATACTGAACCTACTGATATTGCCAACATCCTGGCAGATAGATTCAGTGCAAACTTCACCTCCCTCTCACCTTCAAAAGGGCTAACAACAATACCGGAAAAGTGTAGTGTCCCGGAAATCACAGAAGCACAGGTGAAAACAGACCTTTCAAAAGCCAAAAACACAGCATCAATGGGGCCAGATGGTGTCCCAGGCTGCGTCTTGCATGAACTACAGAACAAACTAACCCCCCACCTAAACACACTGTTCAACCTCAGCCTCTCCACAGGCTACATGCCCATAGAATGGCGCACAGCAACGGTTATTCTGCTCCACAGTAACTGATCCTGGTAACTATCGCCCCATAAGCCTGACTAGCCTGGTCTGCAAGGCTATGGAACACATCATCATGGAACTCATTAACAAAGACATTGGGAACCTCCAAACATTTCACCTGAACCAGTTCAGCTTTGTTAAGGGCAGATCATGCCTACTAAACCTGGTTGACTTCTTTGAGACAATCACCAAGGCCATAGACGAGGGAAAGGTGGTTCACACAGCCTACCTTGATCTTGCCAAGGTGTTCGACACCATTCCTCACTCGGGTATTATAGAAAAACTCACCAGCCTAAACATAAACCCCTATGTCACAAGATGGGTTGCCAATTGCTTTACAGGCAGAACTCACACGGTAAGAATTGCGGGCTCCAGGTATGACTCTAAACCAGTCACAAGTGGTGTCCCACAAGGCTCGGTTCTGGGACCCCTACTGTTCGGCATATATTTCTCAGAAGTACAGGCAAACACAGGAGGACTATGGCTAATCAAGTTCACTGATGACTGCAAACTGGGAGCCATAATTGACTCTCCGGCTGACACGAACATCCTTCAAAAAGGCCTTACTGAGACAGATACCTGGTGTCAAAGTCATGGCCTCAAGCTAAATTCCAAAAAATGCATAGTCATCCCATTTGGGAAAAACAAAACATCCAAGAATTACCACATAGGCAGCAGCCCCCTTAATACAGAAGAGATAGTAAGAGATCTGGGGACTCAGGTAGATAGTAATCTCTCCTTTGACAATCATATTGCCAAAGTAGTTAGGAAATTCTTCTATGTGGCCCACCTAATTACTAAGTTGTTTGTATCTAGAAATAAAGAGGTTATAGTGCCCCTCTACCCGTCACTCATCAGACCCATCGTAGAGTACAATGCCCCATTTGGGATGTACCTCACAAGACACTTCCAACAGCTTAAAGACCACAAAAGCACCTCACCAAGAGGATTACTGGCCTCAAACATATGTCCTATGCAGCCCGACTGAAAAAACGCCGGCTGTACTCAGTGGCATATTGCTTACTCAGAGGTGATCTCTGCCTGACTTACAAAGCCATGTCCAACTCAGAATTAATGGACATGCTCCACCTAAAGAAATCCAAGTCACTGCAAGCCACGCGGTCTTGTGAGCTAAACCTCTCCACAACAATAAATAGAACATGCTGGAGGGATAGATTCCTGTCACAGAGACTCCCCATGCTTTGGCACAAAATTCCTAACTGTATTAGGCAGAGCCCCTCACTAACACTCTTCAAGAGAAGCCTTGACGAGTGGATAGGTAACAGAAAATACACCCCTGGGATCACTTCATTGGCTCTGCTTGACAGAGGCTCAGTTAATTAATCAGTGGGGTGGCGAAAGTTGACACACTCTGGCTAGGCTTATAAATGCCCTTGGGCAGATAGCCTAGTACCTACCTATGAACCGATGAACATGCTAGCAGTAAGCCATTGTAAATGTATGGTGGTAATATGTGTTACCATCTGAAAGACTGACATGGCAATGCTGTTGGGCTAGATATGCAAGCAGTACACATGGAAAAGTACCCCATAAAGTATATATTGTGTCACTGTGAAATGGAGACACCCTTGGATTTGTACATATAGGTATGCATCACAGTAACTGGACCTGTAGTAGGGGATACTGGTGATGTCTGCCTGAACACCTGCAGATCACAAAGGAGGTAGGACTGATGTATTGGAAGCCAGCTAATGTACGTGCACATGCCAGCATAACTGTAATGCCCCATGCATATCTGTGTGTCAGATGCAAGTAGTGTCCATAGCACACATGCACCCAGCCATGCAAACACCACCCACAGGCACCTCTCTGGTAATATGCCTGCTGTGGAGAATGGGTATAATAAGACCTCTCCTTTATATGGCAATAGCGGAAGACTGCAGCATGCAGTGCAGGTGTCCCATGCAGGTGTATCCCTAGCTGTAGGTAGCACCTTGCCAGCATCCACACCACCTGATCAAGACTGATAGAGGGTATTGGCATGAACAACTATCACACCTACCCTGTCACCCCAGGGGAATATAATGTATGGTGGTCTGGGACTGTAGGACTGACAGAATGTAATAGCCTGCCACATCTGGCCTGCACCAACACCTAATACCCCACAGGCACCTGACAAAGGCCCGTGTCTCACATGTACTGCCAATGCATGTTATGTCACAGGCACCCAAACAACGACATAACACACTCCAAATAAGCCATATGCAAGGCCATGTGGACAAACCATTATAAAATGTCCACCATGTTCCACTGCATGAACTGTGGACCAACATTAACACACACCTGTGATGTGGTGATACCCTAAGGGAAAGTATCAGAAAATGTATGCATAATGCATGGAAGAGGTTAGAATAACAGAGGGGGGTGTGGGAGCATGGGCAGCATGGAATGTGCAGGGTCTGACACCAAGCTGTGTGCACACACTATCCCTGGCTGCAAACACATAAATGGGTGGCTACACACCTGCTTGTACACCACAATACGGTAAATGTCTTGACCCATAGCCCCTGCTTCTGGCTAACCTTTGCAAATCTGTACAGTTGTGAGGCATTGCCATAGCAAGATAAGGCCATACTGTCATGTTGATGGACAGACAAGTATGGGATCCTCTGCCAGCACTGTACCAAGGTGCTGAACTGGATACACAAACCCTGCACCAAGTGTGTGCAGCTCCCCCTCCAGAATGGCATAAATTACCATGAATACGTAGGTGTCTGCCCACAATCCCGGACACAGCTGCAGTCACCCTTCTGCCCCAAGTCATCAATGTGAGCAAGAATGTCCACCTGACAGTACATGAGGACAGAAAACATCACTGTGTATAACAGTACACATGTCTGAATATCTCTGCTAACAGCAGTACCATGCAGCTGAAGCAGCACAGAAACAATCACCTACAGTACACACTAGCCCCTGCACAGTTTGTCCCCATATTGCCAAATGATTGATGGCTATCCTGCAGAAACAGTATGCTACTTGTAGGTGTACAACACAAAGGTCTGCACTGCAGTACAAACTACCTGTATTCGATCCACACAGTCAATACAGAAGGGCATACTGGGCATGCTCACACACTTAGAGAAAAAAAGGCAATGTCAGCCAACAGCATACTGTAAGGTCATAATGAGCATGCTCACACAATTAAACAAATTAAGGCCATGCCTGCAAACAACAGTGGACTAGACATATCTGGCAGTTGCAAATGTTAGTGCAGACACTCCTCAATATGCAGCACTCATGCTTTGCACACACACACACACACACACACACACACACACACACACACACACACACACACACACACACACACACACACACACACACACACACACTGGATAGGAATACAGGCATATATCCAAGGACAACTCACTATAAGCCAAATGTAGACGCACACAGATGTGTGGAAGAGAGTGACTGTCACAAGGGGCCATCCATTATGAGGCCTGTCCCACCCAGCACACAGCCAAATGGCTACAACCACATGAGGTTCAGATGTCACACACTGTAGACCTTAGCCACTGATATCTGTCAGCATTATAGACTATGTGGTGCAAGTGCTAGCTGTGCAACATGACTGTACAAGGAAGTAGTCATCTAGCAGCTGTATACATGTACCTGTGGAATATAACCCTGCGTGTGCCCACATGTGGTCTGTTAACCTCTAGATGAATGGGTTATGGACCATGCACACACACTGCCCTCCCCATAGCCGTACTATGACAAGCCTGCTGAGGTCATCCATTTTGAAATTCACCCTTGTGAAAGGTGTAGGCCAGTAATCTCCGTGGCACTTCCTATAACTGTGTACTGCTGTAGTGTGATATACTAGTTAGGTAGGCATTCTAATCCCAGATATGGCAACTGTGTGTATGTGTGTCTCTGTCTGTGTAGCGAGCAATGCTTTTTAGGCCAGTCACACTCACTACAATACAGATGCTGTACTTTGTCAAGGCTGCTGATGTCATACACTGTGAAATACACCTTTCGGAAAGCTGTAGCCCAGTAATCTCCGTGATGCATCCTATAACTGTGTACTGCTGTAGTGTGATAAGCTATTTAGGTAATAGTTCTAATCCCAGCATGGCAACTGTGTGTGTGTGTGTGTGTGTGTGTGTGTGTGTGTGTGTGTGTGTGTGTGTGTGTGTGTGTGTACATACAAAGAGATGTACACATGGCCATATATATGTAGCACTATACAGATGTATACTATACAGATGTATATACAGACATATGTATGAGTATACATGTGTATGTACATATAGACATATATAAACCTATTATATGTACATGACCATATTCCTGTCATGAGTAAACATCACGGTTGTGTATACCCTCCCAGATGTATCTCATCGTATGTATCTGCTATGTGCACATTATGATAAAACAACATATGTGATGTAAAGTCATATTAATAACAAGGACTGCACAATTTAGTAACTAAAGGCAACTGTTCAATACTACTTAATATGTGTATTGACAGCTATATTGGTAAAACAACAGCTGTCTTCACAGTGGTCATGGCATAGTGGTTAAGTGTTGTAACTTTAGTGTACAGGGTCCTCGGTTCAAGACCTGCAAGGTCTGTTCATTTTGTTGCTGGGCAGAACAAGGGCTGTCAGATACAGAGTCGTTAAGGCAGTTTTGAGCTGCTTTAAGGGGACTTGCGTGGGTTTGTGCAAATCTAAGCAGTGCTGATCAATGGGTAAACATACAGATGCTTGCACTGTGTAGGTATCGCTTATCAGTGTGCAAATCAGCTTAGCTGTTATATTGCTGTTATATTGCAGCAATGCTGATACTTGCTGAGCATGGCTTAGCCCTAGTAACCAGGACACACCACCCAGTTTCATAATCTATAATAAGTGTATGTAATGCCATGTACTATATATGCACCTATGTGCTGTCATTACAGTAGCAAAGGGTGTGAGTGTCGTGTGGGAAACAGACATATATGAGGCCTGTACAGCACTGTTATCCATGTGAATGTATTACATACAGGCATAGTAGCCCAGGGTATGTGCTGTCACACTGGCATGTAGTATTCTGTTGACAGTGCTAACCCAAGCAAGAGCAGAGTGCTACATGTAGTACTGACAACAGGCACACCTGCGGGCATAGCTGGACACCGAGGCCTCCCTTTTGCATCCTTGGAGTGTGAGCTGTGTCACAGTATCTACCCCTTACTGGGTAATGATCCATCTTGTGGAATTTAACTGTAGATTACCGTCTGTACAGCACGTTAGTGAGGGCATCCTACATGTAGTTATGACATACATATTGATGTCAGACGTCTATCTGTCAACATACTCATGTTACTGCATAGCTACTTGCAAAGCTGATGACTGTCAGTCCCTGTACAGATGTGCAGATGGCAGGTATCCAGCTGGGATATGTACAGGCAACCTAAGCTTGATTGACACTGACATGTCTGCCCAGTTGTGTAAGAAGTGGCATATATTGGAGATGCCACCCTTTATGCACCACATGCCACAGGTACCTCCACTACACTACCACAGTAAACCGAACATGCTTGGGTACAGGTCTCCTTCACAGACACTAACCATGTGTTGTAATGCATGTCAACTTGATCACCTCAGTGGCCATTTGCAGGAGGCACCTGGATGATTGGCTGATGCATTTCATTCTCACCCTGAGGGTCACAACAGTAGTGTCTGTCGATAGATTGCCCGCTGTCACCTGGCAGGTGGCAGGATACCAGTGTACACACAACCCCTACACAACCCATCTCCCTTGGACAATAGCTAGGTACACAGCTATGACCACCTGCAGGGATGCACCCCTGCACTGACACATGTGTATGTGTGCATGACTGAGTATAGAAGTGTCTGTACGTTAGCCATTCTGTACTTGGGAATTCCATGAGGGCCTTCACAACCAACGCAACACCCATTGCCATAGTCAGTTGTGGCTGCTGCTGTATGGGACATAACATGTACCCTGTTAAGCTCCCCCCATACCGGCTACATGGCCCTTGCAGTACCAGCACAACAGTGTTTTACAAATGGGTTGATAGGCATGGGATACTTATTGTGTTCTGGCATTTGTGTGTAGTTGTGCATGTCCATATATCTGTAGTGTACAGCATTCTGAGGCCACAAACTCCTATTACAATACCCATTGCCACACAGTAGTACAGATTGTTGCTGCCCATAGGTGAGACATCACAATGCAACACCCTACTACACGTGTGGCATGTGCATGAGATGCATATCCCTGTAGTACCACTGTTAGGGTATAGTATGGGTTGTATTGCAGTTGCAGCCAATGCATGATGGTGGGTATGGCAGAGTGTCATCATGGGTTTCAGGGAGTACAATATCCACTGGGGGATGTGGGTGCTGTGTACACTGTCATTACACCAAGGTACACCCGGTATATGTTCCAAGTACCACGTTATGGTTACCACTGTCACCATCAACCATACAGGTAACTGTTACCACAATCCAAGCCAGTTATGCATGTGATGTGTGTAGCCTACCTGTAACACATTGGCCACACTGTCAAGTTAGTTAGCAGTGATAGGCCATGGTATCTCGGATGTGTGTCTGGCTGTTATGCGGCTGTTAATGTGTATATGATGGTATGTCACACTATGTATTGTCCAAATACACCCATTACATCCCCAGTAGCATACTGTACAAGTCTGGGGATGTTCTGCATGTAACATGTAACCTGGGGCACAAATCACCCTAAACGCTGTGTGGTGTGTGCAAATTAAGCCACACATTTCAGTATCACTACATAGCTAGGTACGGGTCTAGTCCCAGTGTTGCCAAGTAGCAATGTGCGTGTATGTGGATGGGTCTACTTCAGGTTGCAGGGTATACACACCTCAGCGGGTCATTTGTTCATGTGGCACAGGCAATAACCGGTTTAGTAACCTGTGGCATATGTTCAAATGTACCCCAGATATGTCACAGCTATGATGTCACCACTGTGACATACCCCATTGTGGAATATGACTGCAGACCATCCTCGTGCTGACACATGTGCAGCTACAACACAAATGAATAACATTATAGAGACCACTACCAACCAGTGTTACTAACAGCTATGAGGCATCATTGCTGGACGGCTACACTACCTGCTATATATGCATTGCACTTTACTCTCTACACCATGTTACACTGCAGCACTATGGTACACTGTTGTACAGTCACCATGTGCATCAGTACCATATCAGCCTATCTCTGCATTGACGGTATGGATGACAGGGATGTGGCACAGGTATCATCATATGCACAGGGTGCGATGTTGGTTTGCCAGAGGCTGAAGGTGGGCCATACATTTGACACCATGTGTGTGGGTGAGGGGTGTACTGTGGTGAGCTGGGTGAGGTGATGTGGTGTGTGTAAGTATGGGGTTGCCCTAGGAGTGTTTATATAGTGTGAGGGTATGCATGCACACAGTTCTGCCATGTGGCTACCCTAAATAGGTGTTTATGGACAGCTGCCTGGCAGGGTGCGCAATTCATTGCCTCTGGCCATGGACACATGGAATGTGCCTGCCAGGGGTTCCACAGGCATGTCCCAGGTACAGGCCTTGATGTGCTACTTACTCTCACCTGCTGATGACAAATGTCCACTGGTACCAGGTCCCTCCTGGGTCTGGCCAGGACCATGTGCACATGGCCTGCTGTGGTGTGGTGTGGACAGCACACCCCCACACTGCCAGGGCTGTTACTGCCACTATGGGAGCCCCTTGGTGTCCTAGCATGTCCATGTTGACTGCCAGCTGTTGGTGTTGCTGGCTCACATCCACACAGGCATCACTGCATCCCCACCACATGTTGAAGCACAGGCACACCATGGCCGATGAGGGCCATCATCTCACCATGCCATATATCTGTGAGCTTGGTATAAGCACAGATGGCACCCGACAGTTCACGGTGGTTGTCAATTACAGATGCGAGAGCAGCCCTCTGCAGCCTCAGGCCCTGTCTGGTGTAACGTTCCATACATGCCTGAGCTGCCATGACAGCCTGAAACATGTGCCTGCTGGTACCAGCTATGTCACCTATGCTAGGAGCATGATGTCCAGTGGCCCTACCACGAGCACCCTGGGACATCTGCCTATGTGGTGACCTGCTGGACATCTGGCTATGCCTGCTGTGACCAGACACAGTAGGCATGGTTACCACACTTTCCTGTGCACTGCCGCCAAACGCCAGCTGTCCCTCCACTATGGCCACTGGTGATGGGGTATGTGTAGGCACTGAAATTGTGTATGGGGTTGGGATGGCTAAAAGGGAATATCAAATGTTGGCGCAGTGTTGGCCCCTGACAACCCCACCTGTGCCTCAACAGTGCTATCATCATCTCCGGTGTCTGTATGGACACCAACATCAGATTGCATGCAGGAGGGACCCTGACCCACCTCGCCACCTGTAGGGGAAAGCAATAAATGCACTTTAAAATCTGTACTGCATTGCCTAACAGTACACACACACACACACACACACACACACACACACACACACACACACACACACACACACACACACACAAACATACACACATACACACACATTCATAATACCTATCTGTCCATGGCTTTACAGCCAGTTCCACGTATATGTCCATGTGGTACCCCATCCTGCATCACACTTCTAACATACACACATTGATACCACTCCTTCACATATCAGTCCACTAAATGCCTACACAAAAGGTCACACCACAAGACCTGTTACTACATTACCTGCCTGACCTGTGTGTAGTGGTTTTACATGGCCTCACTGCTGTCATTTGGTATGCACCCTCTGTATGTCCGGACATCATGAGCATGGCCCCTATATATTCATAGGTTCATAGGTAGGTACTAGGCTATCAAGCCCTAGGGCCTATACAAGCCCAGCCAAAAAGGTACCCTGGCTTTTGCCACCCAAGAAAATTATTTTCCTGTGCCACTGTGAAGCAGAGCCACAGGAGTGATCCCCAGGGTGAATTTCCTATTTCCCATCCAATTTTCTTGGCTTTGGAGAGTGTGGTTTTTACCTGTGCAGCCGTGATTACAGGAACTTTGCATTCTTCCGGTATAGAGATGGGCTCTTTAGGGGGTGAGACGGGGGTAAATTTAGCACTGAACCTATCTGCCAGGATGTTGGCAATATCAGCTGGGTCTGTATATTTAGTGCCATTGTGCTGTAACTCAGAGCAGATCTGAGTGTTGCCATTGAGATTCTTGACATAACTATAGAATGCTTTGTGGTTGTCTTTAGAATCAGTGGTGATTTTATTTTCATAACTAGCTTTGGAGGATTTTATCAGGGATCACCGCTTCTTACTGAGGCTGACCAGGGAGCTCCTCCACTCATGGGATTTTACTCTCTTTTGCAACAGTTTCTTCCTTCTGTTGTACAGTTTGTTTATAGCAGGTGACCACCAGATTGGCTTCCTTTTTTTGGAGGATAGCGTCTTGGTTCTGTTTGGGATAGCATGGTCCATGCACTCATGGAAGTGCTTATAAAGTGCAATTGTGTAGGGTTCAGTAGTTGTAACTGTATTGTCCATCTGCATGAGTGTCATGAAGTTCACCACTTCTGTCTTAAGAAGCATGAAGGTGGCTTTGGCGAAATTTTTTTACTGTGGTTTCCTTAATGGGGGGTGGGGGCAGGATGTGTATATCTAGGGTAATTAGCTTATGGTCGGATCGGACCAATGAGGCATTGACATCAGGTGTGGAACACCGGTCACTCATGTTGGTAATGACTAGATTTAAGATATTGTTGCCCCTGGTGGAGGTGTGGATAAGTTGATCTAGGGCATTGGAGTTTATGAATTCCAGAAAGTGTTGAGCGAAGGAGTTGGTACATGAGTAGTTTTCCCAGTTAATGGTGGGTTAGTTGAAATCACCCATTATTAGGGTGTTTGGTTGAACCTTAATATTTTCCAGTACATCAAGAAAAGAGGAGTGGAAATCCTGGGGCATGGCGGGAGATCTGTAGCAAGCTACAATTTGGATTGCAGTTTTGCCCAGAGTTAGCTGCACTTGGATAACCTCGGCTGCACTATGCTGAGCAACTAGCCTGGAGCTGTGGATATCCTTAATGAATATGGACACACCTCTGTCTTTGGTGTTCCGGTCCATCCAGATTACATGGCTGAAACATGTGGTATGAGTTATAGCCTGGTAGTGCAGGGGTGCTCTTTGGAGCCTTGAACCAGGTCTCAGTCACTGCACAGATATCGATGTTCTCCATTTTAAGGAGTACCTCGAGTGATTGCACTAGTTACAGGAAAGACAGGAAACAGGCTTAGATTTTTTTTATACAGAAAAGTAGCTAAAACAGCAGTAAAAACAATTCAAATGCAGTGCAAGCTAGCACACTTGAGTATTTAGCAATGTTAGACCAAACAGTTTAAAAAATGCAATTAAAATAAAATTGACTAAAAACAAGTGCAGAAGGAGTCTGTTAAGTAGAATGAGGTAAAGAGATGGGACTGGGGGGAGTGTCTCAGATCAAATCTACAGTTCAACTGCAAAAACAACAAGACAGGAATAGGGAGGGTGGGTAGGAGAAAACCAACACCTTCAGCAGAGATCTGAAAAACTATACAGTGAAGCAAAAATAACAGTGCACAACTCTGAAGTCAGCCAGCTATGATATAAAATTAGTCAAGCAACAATTAACAGTACACAACCCTGAAGTGCCAGAAAAATATACTTAGCTCTGTATATCTCCTGTGGGCTACTATGTTCTATACATAATATCACGCACTGGTGTGGCATGTGTATGTAATGCTCAGTACATGCCAGATATGCTGCTCATGCAGCCTATCATGTGACAACTGTAATATACGGAGACACTCCCTGGTGTTGACTAGTACTTCCCCAATGCATCTGTAGTGCTACATACGTGGGTTGTAGGTGACCTCCCTGCTGACTGCGATATTAAGGGTGAACCTGGTGTCTACCTTCCCTCTTGATGCCTGTTCCATGCTACAGACCATATTATACTATCAGCTGTCCTGTGATTATACACATGACAGGTATTCCTGTTGTGTAATGAGGCAGTCCATGTCCATGTACTGCACAGTCCCAAAGGGAGGTATAGCTGTATGAAAACCCACAATCTCACATATGTATACATGGCCACTCACACAAACACACACATGCACACATGCATCCTACATGCATCTACCTCCCTCCACTTCACCAGAGTGACCCTGCAGACAAACTCACTAACTACCAGGATGCATACACACACATACACATACAGGTGAGGTTGCACAATTATAGCACACACAGTCCTATTACCCATCTGTCAACATGCAGAACATATGGTACAGAACAGCATGCAGTTCAGCTATAGTCAATCCATGCTAACAACAGTATACATGTGCGTGATGCATGTGCTGTGTCACTAGGTGATTCCCCTTCCCCAGGATACCACTGCACCCATGTACACAGTATTGCTGTGCACCTATTCTGCACCCTGCCATGTGCTGTGCACCACACCTCACAGGTGTACAACCCATTGCGGAATGTGTAGTACTGTGTCAGTTATGTCAGCTTTAATGCTCACAGCCCCTATGTTTTTCAGCAACACATACCTAGGATGATATGCAGTCAGTTGTCATTGGTAAATGCCTTATGCCTGATTTACAGCTCTCAACATCAGCGAACCATGTATGACCAATCCAATACTCTTGCATTAACAACCATCACAGTATACCGTGGCTATGGCGGGGGGGGGGTGTACACACCCTTCCCGATATGACGCACCCATCAGTGATCTGCATTGGGAGCACATCACTGCATATCTTAACAGTACATTTGCCTGATATGTGACATATGTCCTATACTTTCACATGCAGTGTCTACAGAATGTGTTAGGTATGTGGATGCTGACCGCGATGCATACACTCTGTGTGGGCATATGTGTGCTATGACAGTTTGATGCACCTCTTGTTGTGTGTACTACAGCAGTCACTACTCCTGGCGGGGGTATACCAGCGTGGGCCAGCTGCAATTGCCAGTGTATGTTCAGTCTGCCCTCACATGTCCCCCTACTCTTCATGATTACAAGGTCTACTCATGTGCACATCCCATGGTGTTCACACACTGCCATCACTATTGCTGTGGGGGTAGGGTTATGTCTGTCACAGGTCCTGAACCTGACTATGTGCGGATACTGCCATTCTTAGCATCCTTAGGATCCCTGCTGCTGTGCACTGGTGTGTCATGCTGACACCCCCCCTCCTTCAGCCTTTTTGCAGATGCATGACAATTATGCCCTACACATGTGTGTCACTTTGCAAAGTCCCATACACTGCACACCACATGTTACAGCCTAGTCACAGCTGATAATGTGGACTACTTTAATGCCATATACCATAGTGTATCTCTGCAGCAGTTGCCATTATTCTACAGGTATATACACTGGTGTTGCAGTGTATATGGGTGTTGTTCCAAACATGTCCCTACTGTAGGCCATGTCTCCCACCATTATGTTACCCCCCTGTGGACACATTACACAATGACAGGATGTCAGTTATCATGCAGGTGTCTGACATACCCTTCCAATATCACAAGAAAAAGTTGAACCAGTGGTAAAGTGGAGAATATAGACCAAACAGCTTCAAGCAAAACAAACAAGTAAAACTCCACACCATCAATATAATTTAATAGAACGACAAAGCTTTCAGATACAAAATATCCTTCTTCAGTGTCTTACATAAAACAGCCATTAAAACAGCATTTTTATATCTCATTCAAACATATCACATGACACAGCAACCTATCAAAAAGCAACAATTAAAACAACAATTAAGTCATTAAAAGCAGAGTAACAATAATACATACATAGTCACTTTTTCTTCACTTTCTGTTGTTTTGATTTCAGTATTGGTTTCAAAGTGACTTGTTTATTAAGACCAGGATATTTATCTGCCTCTAAGCGAATAATCCATTCATACTCTTTCATATCCACACTATTTATAAGGTTACCGCGTCTAATATTTGGGTGAATTATATGTATAGCTCTAAAATTGAACTGATGTGAATCATCAGTTTCATTAACATGTTTGGCCAAGGAATTAGTTGGTACTCTTCTCCTAATTTCAGATCTGTGTTCTATGATCCTATCTTTTAATTTTCTAGTTGATTTTCCAACATAGAAACCTTATTACAGGTGGAAAGATATATAATGGAAGGTGTATTACATGTTGCACTGCAGTGAAAAACAAACCTTTTACCATTCACAGGATGTATACATTCAGTGGACTGATTTATACTTGAACAGCAGGAGCAATTGTAACAGGGAAAAGTGCCCTTTTTATTAAATGTTGTTACTGTTTAATGAAAAGTCTTTATATCATAATAGTTTCTTTAAATTACCACAGTTACGATAGGTGAACCTAGGTTTATTTGGAAGCCAGTTTTCATGACCTGGTATAGCTATCAGGACATCCCAATTCCTACTGATAACATCTTCTATTGTTCTACTAGCTCTACTATAAGTCATGAGATATCTCAAGGGTTGGGACGAGGTCACTCTCAGCTGTTCAGAGGCAATATCAGCTTGAGTAGAAAAATAGGGTCTAGCTTTCTAGTCCCTTACCCTTAGGGTGTCTCTTTTTTGCTGTTTCTACTTCTTCCATGCTATAACCCCTCTCAATAAAGTTATCAGTCATTTCTTGCATCTGAGCATAGCAAACTTCTGACTGAGTATTTAGCCTACTGGCTCACGGATATTGACTCTTAAGGACACTTTTAAAAGTCCCTTTTGCATGCATCCTCCTCTTGTGTAAATATTTATTTACTTGTACATCTTTTTTATATATGCTTATTTCTAGGCCAGATTCTGTCTTTTGTAACCTAACATCTAGGAAATTCACAAAATCTTCAGCATATTCCATCTCAAATTTAAGAAACTCAAGGGTATTATTTAGATATTCATAAAACTTGTGCAGTTCTATAACAGTACAACGCCAAGCCAAAATAATATTGTCCCCAAAATGTTTATAGAATGATATTTTAGAGGCATATATATTGAAATTTCCATATATGTATATGCTTTCCCATTTACCCAGCGTTAGATTCGCATATGTATTGGCTATAGCAGTGCCCATGGCCGTTCCTGAAACCTGGTGATAGACCTGTTTATTAAATGTGAAAATATTATTTTCCAAAACTAAATCTAGTAGCTCACATATATTTTCAATACTTGTAGCAGGAAGACATCCATGTTCTAGTAGAATCTCCCTAATGCAATCAATTCCATAGCCATTCGGAATTACAGTAAACAGGGATTTAATATCCAATGTCACCAGGATCAGGTGGCCATGGGCACAGCTATTATACCAAGTATGCAGCTGTGTTAAGAAATCTCCTGTGTCTTTAATATAATTAGGTATGTATTTCAAATAACCCTTTAGGAGATTCTGTAGGTATATTGATATAGATTCAGTCATCCACCCCCTCCCCAATACTATCGGTCTCATTGGGGGGGCTATCTAGAGATTTATGGATTTTAGGCAGTCCATAAAGCACAGAGATTACTGGGCATGGTACACTGAGAAAGTGAAATATATCAATATCTATATCTCCCATTACCTGCAGGTCATAAATACATATATTTATCTTGCTAATCATAGCATCTACTTCTTTACCACTAATGGGTTTAAAGGTAAGTCTGTCTGACAGTAGCTCACTCATAGACTGTAAATATTGTTCCAAATCCATTACTACTATAGCACATCCTTTATCTGCCTCCTTAATAATTATCTGAGTATTATTCTATAATGATTTTAATGCTTGGGTTTCTTCAGATGTTAAATTATATATCTTTGCAAAGTCCTTATCATAGAGACTACGAATTTCCTTTCCACAAATATTAGTGAAGACACTAATAACCGGGTCACTAACAGGAATAAATGTGCTACTTCTTTTTAAGTGATTGGCCACGGCACCGTTATTATTCTTAAAAGTATTTTTTTAAGTTCAAGCCCCTTGAAAATAAATTCAAATCAGTAATCGCATGCACCAGGTTGTCAGTATTTGCTGGAACAAACTTAATTCCTCGCGATAACAGAGACATTTCTACCTCAGTTGACCTATAACTAGAAAGGTTGACAACCGTAGGGTGATTTATTTTAGGAGTCTCTTCATCTAAGGCCACTTCAGCAACAGTCCGACCAATGGCCATATTAGAACATATAAGACGTTTATTTGATGGAGTAAAAGTGTCTACATCACTATTCTCTACTACATCCCTATTAACAGGATGTCCTATCCTTTGTATACCTCTCATCAGTTCCAAACCTTCAAATAAGTTAGAAGCATTTATAGCAGCAATTGCCAATGCATCATTATTATCAGGATGCTTTACATTCAAAAGCTCTCCCGTTTGTGATACATCTTCAACCATACAACCAGATTCATTGTTAGGTTGAACCAAACCCAAAAGAAGGATATTTTGTATCTGAAAGCTTTGCCATTCTATAAAATTATATTGATGGTGTGGATACCCTTCCAATATCCGATCATGGTCACCCCTGTGATGCCGTGCATTTCACAACAACAATACATGCACATGTACAGCATGCATTCTGGGTAGGTGTGTTAGAGGTGTGCATGGAATATATCATCGCGATTACATGCTCGGTGTGTTGGCAAGCATCTACATAAACCATACTCACCAGCTACAGGCTGCTGCCTTGGTGGTATCCTGGAGGGACCTACATAAGAGGGTGAGAGATGCAATGTCAGTGGCCATACCTGTGGCAGTGCTACAGGGTGGGTGCAGTAATACAATACATCAATAGTATATTTTCACAATACTACCACATCTGGACATCTGTTTATCACTACTATGCAGCAACACAATATATCTATGACATGTCAGATATGCAAGATCTGCCTATACTTATGCGGATGTATACACAACAGGGGTCTACTGATGTGCCCTGTGTCCTTACCTGCATGCTCTTTGGCCGGTGTGTGGGTGCCAACCACCTCCATGAAGGTGTCCAGTGTTTGGTGGCTAGCCAGATGGGCAGGTGCCAAGAGGCTGGCCAGGAGCTCCTCCACATGTGCCAGGAGGGATGGATGGCATGCCCCCCCTTTGTGGCGAGGTGATCCCCCGGACTGCAGCAGCATGCCGATGGGCATTGTGAAGCAGGTCAGTAAAATGATGCCGGACCTACTCATAACTGCAGTTGTGTAGTCTGACATCACTGACTCTATGAACTAGGTCGTTCCACAGGGCAGTCCGCTCCTGCTGTTCATGGGCAGCCCTGCCAAACAGCACTGGTTAGTGCTGGATCAGGTGTGATGTAAGCACATCATTCTCCACTGTTTAATAGGTGGGCAAGCATGCATGTGACATCTTGGCTGAAACACATAAAGATGGAAACAGGTCTGAGCAACTCGTACAGCAAGGTTACCACAGATTGTTATACACATCTCTGTCACCGCCCCCCCCCACACACACACACCATATCATCTTCAATAAACTGTACACACAACCCATTAGGAATGGCTACAGCTTACCTACCAGTGGGACAGATATTGTATTGTACCACACTTTCTGCTATGTGATTGTAGCCATGTCCCCTGTGTGGACACTATTATTGCTGGCCCGTTGCAGACTATTCACCTGCATGCTATTGTCAGGGCCACTATTGTGCTATATATGCCAGTGGTATGGCTGATTTGGAATTGCTGCACATCTGACATTCTGTGTTATTGGGGATATCTATGCATGCTGTTTGACATGTTCTGGGATTGTGTAGACTATTAGTACCAACATATGTTCTATAACAGTGACACAATAACATGTATATGTACTACTGGCCAGCAGAACCACCTCTCTAAACCCATCTGCCCATGATACCTGGCCACATCACATCTGTGGCCCAATCTGGGGCCTCCTCATGTATTGGTCCAGCAATACTGTCAGGTGGAACCAACCCAGGGGACATTGCCCCCCCGGGGGCACACGCAAACATGTTCCTGTCCCCCTGAGGTCACGTCTAGTCTCTGTTCCATACCGGGGACCACAGACACATGTGCGATGTGCTACATCAGTCTGAAGCACCCAGTACACATTTACAGGGCCAACATGCTCCTCCTGCTCAGCCTCCAGGCCAGGCACCTTCAGGACGTGGACTGCTGTTGTGAGTAGCAGTGGGTGGGAGGCTTGTTCCCATTGTGCCCATATTGGGGCCCATGGGGCATCCACATCATAGACCACACACACCATCCAGGGAGTTTACCCACCACATGTGTCACATACCATCCCTGCAGACTGTCCTCTACATCTACCAACCCTGACCACCTCCACAAGTATACCTGCCATACTTCCCCATATTCCCATTGCATAATTCACAGACGGGGGCAATGTGTTCCCAACAAGGGACTAACATGTGACATACCCATCCATGTTGCACACACTGCCAGCTGTAGATATCTGTATGTATTGCTATGTGTGTTGGTGCCTTGCACATAGCACGCATCACTGTGGTAGTAATATAAGGGACATATCTTTACATACATATATGTTTGTGTGTGTGTTTGTATATATGTAGACATGTGCATATAGGTATATATCTATATATGTGTAGATATATGTATTGTATATATGTGCTCATATATATGTCTACACATGGGTATCTGTATATTTGTGGATATACATGCTGATACATATATATATCTTTATATATTATATATGTGGCATATGTACACATATGCATACCTATATGTGGGGTACATTCAGACATCAGATCCACAATCTCACAACACCTTCCTGCACAGCTGTACTGTTCTGCCTTGGTACAACACAGACAGGTGCCACATATGGACATGGCCTGACATTAGGGGGGTATATGTAGGACCCGATTGCAGGTAACCCTATTGCACACCTATGGCATTCCTGCATGCTACATTACAGATTAACCTGAGTATCCTGCCAGTGGTGGGCCATGGGTCCCACGTGTCCATCATAATGGTATTACTTCTACCACCAGCTACTGGCCACGTAATATACATACTTTCCATTACACAACACACACTATGATGGCTTACATCTTGTCAGTCAGTGCTGACCTGCACAGTTGAAGGCTATGGCCCACTACCCACAGGGACAGACACTATTGTCCATAGCATTTGTTCAGTTGAACATCATCACAACAAGACTTGATGGCACATATAAATCATTCCACATCATCTATCCCATTATTATGGATCAGGTAGTACATTCTATTACATGTATATATACTTCACATACCTGTTGTGGGAATGATGTCTTGATGAATGAATGATGGATGATGGTTTGTTCTTCCTTTGGCTTTTAATATGCCTTTGCCTTGGGCTTTTTGATTTGGAAATTTTGTTTTTTTTTCTTTCTTTCACTTTTTCTTTCTCTCCCTCTCTCTCTCTCTCTCTCTCATTCTCTCTCGATATCTCTCCAGTAAATGGATTGAGCTGCTTTGAATAGATTGCGGCATGGCTTTAGTAGGTGATACACATGATCAGGTGATGGCCTCTGCACCAATTAGTGTCCTCCACTTGCTAACTGCATGCAGCTTGCTGTGTAGTACTTCCAATTACCACTGTCATGGCAACCACCTACTATAAATCCCTACATCATGTGGATGTAGTCCCTTTACCTTTCCTGTGTGATGGACATCCTTCCTGTGTGTGGGCATCAGTGTTACAGACAGCAGGTAACAATACCTTTTACAGATGAACCTGCACGCTCAGGCCAGCTACATATTTATAGGAGGTTTCAGAACTACAGGCACAGTGTGAGTAGAGTTGTGTTATGCTTTGTATAGTACTGGTGTTTTAGGGTTTGTGTGTATATACTAGTTTACCTTGCAATGCAGTCTGTCTGCATAACTCTCAACTATGGGCCTATCCTCTTGATGGCCAGAGGTGTGCCTATCATGTTTTGTCTGCCCACCACACAGGTTCTGTGTCAGATATTTCACTGGTAGTTTGTGTGTTGAGTGCTATCAGTACATGGCTACATCCATTTGTGTTTCGGACTTCATATTCCTGACTAAGGGTATGTTGCAGACTATCCTGTAACACCAGCGACTTGCTTAGTGTATGACAACAGTTTTCCACATATGGGCCTGTGTTCCAGCCTCTGTCCTCCACCTACATACCAAGCTTTGCACATATGACATGCTGTCAGGGGTTGTTCTGTAGTGGGCTGTGAGTATATCACACTGCCATTGCTGCCATCAGTCCACTGCTGTTGTATCCCCCACACATACGGTGGGGCTGGGGCCATATATGTGTGGGCTTCACCTACACAATACATGTGTGCCCTTATGCACTCCAGAGGCCAGTGTATGTAACAGTGGTATATGGCCCTCTATTATTGAGTCTGGGGGGGGGGATGCACCATAAATAACATAGGCTGTTACAACATGCGGGGGTATCAGAGGTGAGCTGCCTTAAGGTATCTGGATGTACATTACCATGCAATTCACTTATATTTAAATTAATTACATAAATTGGGTTAATGCAGGCCTACTGCCTCCTGCCACACAGACTGTTCTGTTTGTCAGGGTGCTTGTGATGGTGTCAGTTATGCCTTGTTATGTAACAGTTACATCCCATTGTGTCAACTGAGGTCTTTACCACCTAGTGATTGTGTACAGAGTGTAGATAGAGGCTGCTGAACTATACACCTGCATTACTTACTGTTGATTGTTTGGCATCCTGTGGCCCAGTCTGTCTTTACTATTGCACTATTTGAAGGGCTCGGCCTGGACAGCAACATCTGTAAACCTTTACAGACTACTGTATTAGTATAACTGTTTCACAATTGCATTACTCTGTTTTTATGGATGTCAGTGTCTGAACAGCTTTATAACATGGCATATACAACTGTAATAGTAGACACATAAAGGTTTTCCATTTATGCAAACTTGTGTGTAATGTTATATCCTATGACTTCTCTGTGGGTATACGTCGCAGACAACAATTGTCATTTGTATGGGTGGCTCATACAGTGTCCAGTTGTTAAGGTCTTAACTGTAGGCATAGTGGCTGTTCCATATTGTGTGCACCTTCTACATATGTATCTTACCATATATATCTGTGTGTGTGTGTATGTGTAGTCACATATATATCTATATCTATCTATATATATATATATATATATATATATATATATATATATATATATATATATATATATATATATATATATATATATATATATATATATATATCTATATCTATATATATATATATATATATATATATATATATATATATATGTGTGTGTGTGTGTGTGTGTGTGTATGGATCTACTTCAGTTGATCGACAGTCCATTTGATTGAAACTCATTTGGTTGAAATCTCATTTGATCGAAAACCACTATTCATGGCATAAAACTGGTATTTTTTCCCCCTCCGCAATGTTGTGCGACCCCTGGAGTTGATATATATAGTTAGGGGCATGTGGGGGACACAGCCCCCCACCTATATTCGTTTAATAGAAGAAAATAAAACAAAAAGTGCACATTTTAAACGAAAATCCCAGTTTTATGCCATGAATAGTGGTTTTCAATCAAATGAAATTGCGACCAAATAAGTTTCGATTAAATGGTCTATAGATCCGTATATATATATATATATATATATATATATATATATATATATATATATATATATATATATATATATATATATATATATATGTATATATATATATATATATATATATATATATCTGTATCTGCATATATGTGTCTGTGTATATGCATCCTGGGGATGTTGATAGCTTCCACATTGTACATTACCTATGGGAGCCAGACTGTACTGCATGATATGTTACCGATACCAGCCTGACATCATACAGGTGGGATGGAGTACTGTTAACATCTTGTGCCCATGTCATGTTAGGTCCTGGTTATGGGATCTGCAACACTTGGTAGTGTATTGCAGGGTGGACGTGTTTGGCTGTGGGGGGTATACCTATTCGTACAAGACGTATATTGTTTGGGGCCTCTCAACCCCATTAACAGTGTATGTGGACATATATGTGTTTATTTTCCCATTGTTATCTACAGATATATGTCCATATATACCTATATAGATATATATATCTGCTTACATCAATATAACTATGTCAGTATATACCTACATAGAGATATATATCTGCTTACATATATATAACTTGCTGTATATATTTAGACATATAGATGTAGTCATATATATCTATAGATTGTAGGCATTTGTATGTATATATGTTTATATGTTTATATATGTATATATGCTTATATATATATATATATATATATATATATATATATATATATATATATATACGGGATCACTACTAAATCTCGAATTACGGAATCTCGATATCTAATATCTATGAACAGAATCTCGAGATTCCGTAATCTCGAAAGTAAAAAAAAAAATAAGTGTACAAAAAAAAAAAAGACAGGTGTATGCGCCCCCCCCACACCCCCTGCATTTAAATATACCAACTCCAAGATCGCACTACAGTGGAGTGAACTGCAAAATCTCTGTTCCACTCTGCACAGCACTATTTTGCCATTCACTGCACTGAGGTGCGATCTTGGAGTTGGTATATTTAAGTTGAAGGGGGTGTGGGAGATGCAGGGGGGCTTGCCCCCTTGCATATGCTTTCAAAAAATGTTTTTTTTTTGTTTTCGATATTACGGAATCTCGAGGTTCTGGTCTTCAGGATTCAGAGTCTCGAGATTTCGTAATTCGAGATTTAGTAGTGATGCCATATATATATATATATATATATATATATATATATATATATATATATATATATATATATATATATATATATATATATACATACATATATATATATATATATATATATAGATATGTTGTATCTGTTTAGATATTAATATATTTACACACACACACACACACACACACACACACACACACACACACACACACACACACACATCTACATTCTCTGTACTGTTGAATGACTGGGCTGGATGATATGTTTGTAAATACATCAGGGTTATGTATATCTGACATGGCTTTGTGGTAAATCACTTTGTCTATGGTGTGCAGGGTCTTGGATGTGATACTTGCAGAGGCTGTTTATTTTGTTGCTGGGCAGAACAAGGGCCACTGGATGTAGCATGATTAAGGCACTTTTAAGCAGTTGTAAGCGGGTTTGTGTAGGTTTGAGCGGAGGTAAACACTGCTAACTTCTGGTTACAGTTTCTTATACTCAGTTAGCTTCTAATTTGCTTAACCAGTGTAGGCATTGCTTCCGCCACACAAACAGGCTTAATCCCACTTACTGCTACTTAAAAGTGCTTACTCCCGCTTACCCCTGTGCTAATTTCCTTAAAAGGAAAGAAAAAGGGGCTGATAGGAAAGTGATGAAAAAAGGGGCACAAAGAGGGAAAGACAGTAGAGGAAATAGCCAGGGATGTGCAGGAAGGGTGTAGGAAAGGTCCATAGCTGCCCATTTCTTCTACAGCAACAGCTGTGCATATACATTGAATTTGGAGGTAGATTTGGACACTCAAACCCCTGGCAGGGGGTGAGGACATTAATAATAAGTTGTGATGAAAATTAGACTGGATTACGTGTCCAGTGTACACGTGTGCAGAATGGATAGCTATGTATGGGGTGAGATTTTTTTTTTCTTTGTGAACAGATTGCCCTTTTTTTTTCCAAGTGAGAGTGGGATGTTGGGGAGGGGTAGTAGGTATATTTGGGGAGGTAGGTTGGGTAGGTTAACAGACAAGACAAACAAGAAGCATACAGGAGCAGTATATGACACATGTGAGGGGTAAACACCTTGATGGTGAGGGGTGTTGGGAAATCGGAAGCCCATGAGCCCCCTAGTGGAAACAGTGGGACTGAGGTCCCCACACATGAGCAGAGACCACTGCACCTTCACAGTCCTGATGGTGGCTGTGCTGGGGGCTGAGTCGCAAAGCCAGACTGATGCTCTAGTTGCGAGATGTGGCCCTCGAGCTGGCATAGAAGATCACCAAGCTGCTGGTTGATCTCTCTACGCACCACAACCCCGACCTGGCGACGGGTGACAGGTACCTGTCCGCGCCCGCTCCCAGGGGGGTGAGCCCCATCCACTGAGTTGGTTCCACCCGAAGGTGGTGCAGGATCAACGAGGTCCCGGGTTGGGCCCCAGACATGCTGGTGCCCGGTGCCATGGCCAGCTGAGGTGGGTTCGCTGGGACCGGCCTTTCCAAACATGCTATAGTGTTTAGATTTCATCATCATATGTTGGTTAGTAATAGTCAGCACATTCTAGGGTTAGGTATAACAGCATGCATAGATATTCCCATTAACCCAGACACCAGATATGGAGCAGTTGCATAGCAAACAGAACACATGCATCTATGGCACCACAGTGGTAATTAGAACAGCATGCAGGTACATTGATGGCACCATAGCACCAATGTTGGAATAATTCAATACAGCACATGCAGAGGAACAATTAAAATATTTATCAAACAATTGGACATTATCAGAACATAGGTGTCATTACATACCAGTTGGGGTGGGTATGTTGATTATTGTTGGAGATATGGTGGGGGGGAGAGCAGATGTCAATTAACAACTAGTATATTCCTGTAGTCCACATTACTTTCCTAGTTAGTGCTGTTATCTGTACCTTACAAGTCTTCCTACAATTCCCTATAGCCTTAGTTTGGACAGTGATATGGCTGTTGTCATCATTAGACATGAACTGGTTTTACCTGCAGTATACACCTCTTACCTGGTATACCCATGGAGGGAATGTTTGTTAACGCTAAGTAACTGTTTCTGCACATACTCCCAGATTCTGGCTTGATGTTGTGCACATAGCTATCCAATTCTTTCTGAACAGACTCTGGCCATATGTTGACCACATGCAGGTGTGCTGGAACATATCTAGAATATTGCCCTCTTCAACCTTTAGTGACCTGTCACACACATATACATGCGTTCCTATACAGTTATATTATGTAGCACAGTGTGGGTGACAGTGATCACTGATACTTTATTATTCAGAGAAACTGCAACACTCACAATTCCTTACAATACCAGAGTGAACAGTACCAGCACAATATGCTGACTGTTTAACCAGCAATATTATATATTTAGCTGACTGTACAAGATGTTCATTTTATGTTGGCAGGACCAACTGTAGATTAAAAGATAGAGTGTTACAACATATGTCAGCCATACGTACAGCCAATATCCATAATGCTTTATATCGGCATGTAAGGCAGTGTTCTGATCATACAGCAGATCATTCATCCATTCAGGAGAGGGGGTGATTTAAAGAATATAACGAGAGGGGGTGATTTAAAGAATATAACTGAATGTACTTAAACTAAATGGATAATTGATTTGGATGCTGATAGGGCATCTGGTTTGAATGGAGTCATTCCTATCAAACCTGTTTTGAAAAGGAGGAGGGTACACTACTGAGCTTTTGATTGGTTATCATGTATTTAAAAGTGTCTGAGTTATTTTATATGTTGTCTGAAGAAGGGTTTTTAACCTGAATGCGCTCACCTACTGTATTGCTTTGTTTGTTTTATTAAATATTGGTTTTATCAGCGTGGTGGTCCGGATTATCATTATTTTTGTTAGTGGGGATTCTGTTTTGAGTCTGGACCTTAGGTGTGAAGTTTACATTTTGTTTTGGTTGTTTACTCCTTTTAAACTAGAAATGGAGATATGAGAAGAAAGAAGTTGCCCGAGTGGAGGAAATAACAAATGACTGACATAAAGGAACTTTCAGAAAAGGCAGTAGTAGAGAAAATTCTCAACAAAATATATTTGAAAGCTATATACCTAGATATTTAATTTGGTTTTGACTGTTTTCATTGTTAGATATTGAAGACTTCTTGGATATTATTATCAAGAACAAAAATAGTTAAGCATTAAAAATAGCAAAAAAATAGGCAATAGTAACAATTATTTTGTATCTGATGATATTGTAGTTTTATTGGCACTGGTGGAACTATAAACAGTTTTCTGTTTTTACTTCTTCATGTCACTCCATGTATTTTTGTATTTTTGTCCGTGGTTCTTTTCATGGAAGGGGATGGCTGATCCATATCTTCAGTTATGGGAATGAGGTTATCATTTCTGACAAATGCAGAGGCTTCCTCTAAATTGTTAAAGATGGTTACACCATTTGAAAGATGTATTTTAATTTTTGCTGGAAAAAATTATTTGCAATTTAAAACCAGTTTGTTTAAGAGATTTCATGAGGGACCAGCGACTTTTCCTCATGTCTATTATTTTAGTAGAATAGTCATTATCAGATCTGATTGAACTCAATATTTCAAAGGGGCTTTCCACCAAGAGGTTTTGAGAACTAGTTCTTTATCAAGATATGATAAAAATGTATAACTATGGATCTTGGAGGAAATGATGAGCAGGAATTAATAGATTTATCTATGGCTCTGTGAGGTCTTTCAATACCATAGGAAAACCCTCCTGTAAATTTAATATTTTTTTGTATCCAAGTATTCAAGAATGAGATTAAATCCTCACCTTCATTTTTTCTGGAAGTCCAAAAATCCTTATGTTACATCTCCTTTACCTGTTTTCTAAATCATCTATTTTGTTTAAAAGTCAAGTATTTTATTTTAGTAGAAATTCTGTTTGAGGTTCTTCTTCTTTCACTCTCCCATCTATGGCATTCAATGTATTCTCCATATCAGAAATTTTGTTTTGTTTTTGTTCTTCCTTAAAAACATCAGTTTGTTTTATTTTCTAAATTTTCCTGAAGCCATCCATTTCAAGGACAATTCTTGAAGGGTAGATGTCACTAGCTGTGTATCTTTCCTCAAAGAAATGTCAGTATGAGAATGCTTAGAATTGCTCATCTTTATTCAGCGGTTCCGACTCCAGATAAAAATGACAGGAAAAATGTTATATAGATTTAGAAAAATCAAAAGTCGAGTAGTCAGAACTATTAGTAGTTACAGTGAAGTAATTTTTTTGGGAAAAAATTATTTCCCTGTATTTAAATCTAAATCTGCAGAGCTCTACAAAGTTGCTGTCTTCACTTAGACATCTTGACTCTTGGCTCCGCTCCCCCCCTTTACTGATGATTAATGTCACTAAGTAGTATACATTTAAGTTTTAGACTGCATATCCTTCAGAAAATGCATGCTCATTAAAATAAAAACATTATTTTACCAACTTTTAAGCTTGTAGCAGCAATATTTAAAATTTGTCCCTGATTTTGGGTCTTTGTCTACCCATTAATTTTGGATTCGTGCAGATTTCTTGCACTTAGAATTTGACAGATATGTTCAGCCTTGTACACTTTTCATTTAAAGTTTGTGTTTCTTGTTTCATATAGACCTGTCCAAATAAATACCACAGCATCTAAATTTAAAATAAAGTGATTGGTGATTCTATAAGTCTTACATCATGTCATGGGAACATTATGAAAAGTGATAGGGTTTCACACAAATGTTTATGTAATGCATGTTTACTGATTGGAAATAAGTGCAGAGTTTTTTTTTGCAGCTCCCTAAAAGAACAAAAGTGCAGTGAACACAGTTATGTAGTAGTACATTTGAGTCTATGCATTGGTTGTGATAGCCACTTGTGACTATTGTTGAGTGCAAAAATGTGCTTTTACACAAGATATTATTGTGGGCAAACTCCCCTTTTATGAAGGTTCAGATATCTCATATTAAGGGCATATAGGGTTGAACCTCCCATTGCTGAGCATGTGGATTATTTACCTCCACACCATATCCCCCCTGCTGGATTTGAATTCCACTTTTGTTTTTATTTATTTTTTTTTTTTATTTTACTGGGTATTACTTTCTGTCTGTTTGAGAGCACAACAGAAAGCTATGTATGCTTCATGTATGTTAAAACATAGGCCTGATCCTGAGTTAACAGTTTCATTCTGAACCAAAAATTCAATAGTTTGAGAATGAATGAAATTTTCTGACTTAAAAATAGAATCTACACATTAGATATTGCTTCAATCAGCATCACAATTTCGTCACACAAGTCAATAAACTTAAAACATTACTCCTTCTGTTTTATTACAGTTTAACAAATAGCTGAGGCTTCTGTTGATCTGCTTAATGTCCTCACTGTCCTTTGACAATTACATAACTGTCCCTTGGTTTGTAGGGCATGCTTTTTATAAATAGCGCATATGACAATGGAAGAAATGTGTTCTGGGAGTGAAATGGAACAGCATTTAATTAAATTCATTCATTACAGAGTGACGTGAATTATTAGCTGAAGAAAAAAGCAGTTGCTGCTTTAAAAACCCCATAGCTGAAGATAATGAATGCAAAATAGAAAAACAGAAAATAAACGCACTGTTCCAGTGTATGACTAAAAGGGCTAAGACCCCTAAAAAAGCTAAGCTAGGCTGCTGCTTATTTATAAAGTAAAATGCACATTCTGTTTTAAAAGGATGGAGACGTGTCTCATAACATGACATAATGAGGCATAGTAAATTAAAATACATATATTAATGAGTTAACGCACAGCGACTAGGTATCTGGCATGCATATAATACTGCAGCATGAGGAAGGAGACAAAAGCAGACATGACTAATGTCAGTGCAAAGGAATAAAATGCTGGGCTCAAGGCACTGACAGCTGGTAAGTAAAGGCATAGGATAAGAGCCAAAGGGCAAAGTTAAGTCTAGCTGTTTGAGATGCTAACATAAACAAATATTATAATGCTTGTTAGAGATTTTATTAAAGGTTTATTTAAATAGGCCGGACCTGGCTACACAGAGGATTAAGGCTCTCTGAGCTTTCTGTAATGCAGGGTACACGGTTTGATTCCTGTTATCTATACCTGAGTACTACTTACCTTTTCAGGTGTATCTACCAATGTCCAGTGCATAAATATTGTACAGACAAAATTATTGTGAAGAGAGGCCCAAAATCAGGGACAGATTTTAAATATTGCTCTTATAAACTTAGAATGTTGCTAGAATAGCAAGTTTTGTATTAATATGCATTTTTGAAGGTTAGGAAGCCTAAAACTCAAATTTCTCTCATCATTTAGTGACTTCAATCATCAGTTATTTGTGAGGAGGAGTAAACTGAAAATATGAGACAAAATATGCAGATTCTGCAAAACTCTGGACATTTTTGTTGAGTGCTTCCAAGTCACCCATAAAAAAGTCACTTGTGTCCAGTAGGTTTACCTCATAAACCAATGAAAAAAATATTTGCATAAGATGTTGTTTCTAGAGATCTGAGAAAGAAAACAGATAAAGCCAACTACTCAGGCATAATATGGAGTGCCATTACAGAGTCTGAACCTAAATCTGGAAATCATTTAATTTTTTTAACTGGTCCAGCTCCAATATCTGACCCTTTTCAGCCATGAACAAGGCACAAAAACAGATGGTACAATATAATATTTACACAAACATGAACAATCCAGAGTAGCCATTAAACATACTTATGGAAAATGTGAGGAAACTGGAGTAGCTGGAAATGAAAATAGACACAGGAAGGACAAGTAAACTTCATATAGACAGTAACCAGAAAGTGAGACTGAACCTCAAACCTTGAAGCTCTGAAGGCAAACATATTTAACACTGAACTACCATGTTGTCTTCCACAAAAGCTATGCTATACTTGTGATGTCTACAGTGGATTGTAAGGCTAAATCTTCTTTCGGCTTTTTCCCGGTTAGGGATCGCCACAACGGATCACCTGCCCACTCATGATTGGCAGTGGAGTTTTACGGTGTTGAGTTGCCAGCCCGGCGCCCATGTAGCTGAAAAGAGCTTCCTCATTCTAGAAATGACACAATGGGGGAGGAGTGAACAAAACAAAGTGGTTAAGTTAAGTAGTGTAATGATCAGGTCATCTAGAGACAGTGAACCATTTTAGCTTTTGTTTGTGGAGGTAGTAGTCCTTACAAAACAAGTTAAGTATATATATCTGCCAGTACAGTTTTGCAGGTTCCACAGTGAGTTGTAAGCAGTCCCATTGGAAACCAAAGTTATAGTACAAGGCAGGAATCTGTATGTCTCAGAGTAAGTATAAACCACTGCAAATAATTCTCATTTTCCAATTTTAACTTTCCATGCATCTTTTTCAAATGGTTGTTGCAAGACTGTTTGGGACCCTGTTAACACTGGATGAAACATGGACAGAATGCATGCCACCTTGAAGAAATAAACTAAACCCTCAGTAGCAAAAACCCCACATTATTACAAAGGTGCACTGAAATAAGTTTCCTATAAAAGTAAACAAAAGGGAGGAGAAGGTCAATACAGCCATGAAACAGTGATCATTATACTAAATACGTGCAATTATGTATACCAGGTGGTATCACTGTTTTATCCAAGCTTATTATAAGACAATACACAATATAAACGCATTTTATATTTGGTTACTTCTTAAAATATATACTTTATGGGACAGCTGTGAATTAACATACCTGTTTTGTTTATTTATGGAATCATTTGTACCTCACATAAATAATTAATTCACACATTACATCATATGTATTATGGTTCTCTGTATTTGTAGCAATAATCTGCTCATAGTGTACCCTGCTTTGTTTTATTATGTACTTACAACACACAGGTGTGACAGAGATTTATTATACCTCGGAATAACATTTGCTGTTTACAGCTGGAAGGTAAACAAGACACAGTGGTTATGCCATCATTTCCTAGTGTTACAACATGAGGTTTGTGTAACATTTTCCTGGAAGATGTGATACAAAGCATATCTCAGTATCCTGATTGAATGCATTCCTGTCAAACCTACAGGGTTTCACTGCATTTTCTTGAGTGCTGCTTAGAGAGACAACTTGTGTTGTTTTTCTTCCTGACAACGTAGTTTACATATCATTGGTGCACAGGAAGGTCAAAGACAGAATCCCATAATGTTTTTACTAGATTTTTTCTGAGAAGCAGTAACAAATAAATACAGTAGATATAATTTTGCTATTTTATATTCTGCCTTTTTCATTCAGCTAGATTAGTATATATACAGCCTTTCTACACATAGAGCAGTATTACTGCACCACTCAATAGTGGCCCAAATCTGCCCCCATACCTTGGTACGGTAAGTAGTTAGGGGTCAGTGAGGTGGGAAGCCACTCGGCAATATGTCTGATGGCAAAAGACAAGGTAAGGTGTATCAGAGGTGGAATGAGGCATTCAGGGTGTGGACTGATGGACAATCCCAGATGTTCAGCAACTTGTGACTGATTCTACTTTCACTTTGTGTGTGCATGTATGTGTGTGTGGAAGTGCCTGTTTGTCTGTTCTGTGTTTGTCTTGAGATCATATGTGAGTAAAACTTGACCAGTACCTCATCAGTGCCTCCACTCCTAAAGCTGTTGTTCAGACAGCACAATCAGGCTTAACTTTTTGATACAAAAGTTGTTACAGGAGAAAATTTTGATCCTGAGTGCAGTAACAGGCTTTGAAAGATTGATCAGTGTCTCAGATTCATAGACATTAAATGTAATCCACGGCACAAATTAGTGCAGTTATTGGTGCCACGTTAGGTGTGGATGATTCAGAGGCACAGGCAGGGCCTGGCCACGCAACAGGAAAAAAATAACAGGGCATGCAAAAGACTGCATAGATAGAAATGAGCTAGGATATGCAAATGAGTGATCACAAACGATAGCAGCAAACATGGCAGGGTAATTTGAAAATGTACAAAGTACACCATGATAGAAACCAATTGTGAATCCTGTGGAGTGTTGCACTATACCATGAGTATGATAGGAGTAGCTGTGTCTATAGCTGAACGACGTGTTAGTGGCTTCCATTCAAGCCAGTACCTGTGGCATGCATCTATACCACTGCAGAAGATACTGACTGGGTGTAACATACCAGCCCCTAATGACCTGTAGATAGTGGACTAATACTGGACAGATAGAGGCAACTTAAGGGAGCTAACTTAACTGTGTTGCCCGCAAATGGAATTATGAGAAATTTATGTAATATTTCTTCCAGAGGGCACAGAGGTATATGTAATGCTCACAGAAAATAAAACATTCAGTAAGATGAATAAACATGAAAATAGATGCTAATGAAAAAAAAAGACATATGGTTTAAAAGAATGGAGAACCACCTTTTTCACTTAAAATGAATAAAGACCTTCATCTTCCAATATAGCAGAGTCTTCTTCAGTGTACATATGAAGCAGTGTGATACACTATCTTCCTTCAGACTGGACATGGATAATTGGATGGGCATTCGTAACTGCACCTTGGGCTTGGCTGGCTTAGTTCTCCTGGAAAAGACTGCTACAGTCTGGTGTTTTGTGACTCAGTTGCCCTGGCCTTCCTATGATGCTTGTACTGCCTTAACTACTAGCTGATGTGTAATACCCAGGGTTTTGTACACAATGTATCCAGGCACCACTCTGGCAATTCTTATGATTAACAAGTATGGGCACATCTGAACTGCATGCCACTGGTTCATGTAGGCACACTTCCCAGGGAGTATCTACTCAGTACATGCACAAGCAAGTAGGATAACACTGGGCTGAATATAGATTTACGATGAAAGTAGGAAGGGGGCCACATTTAATGGCTTGACCATTACGTGTTGCAGGTGCTTTAGAGTTGGACTTGATCTTCACCATCTCTCAAACCAAGGCAGAGAAGCTTTACAACACTGTCCATGCAAAATGGCATAATGCCATCCAGAGTGCATTTCCACAACTGTCAGGCTGCTTCCAGTGTCTGGACACATTACATGGGATGTTAAAATATGCATTAGACACATGCGGCACAATTGTTATGGTGTGTGCCATGCTGTGTAATCTGGCACTACATAAACAGATAACAGCTACAGCAGCACATTCTAACTGGCCCCAGCATGCCAACAGTGCCAGCAGTAAAGACCAAGCTATAAGCTGTCCAGTAACCTACAGGTAACAGCAATGCCATATGTGAGTTGGAGGTAGATGCAATACATCATGGCACTGGCAAACAGGTGGCATCTGCTGGACAGGCATTTGCCACAACAAACACAGCACAGAATAAAATGATTCATGTATGGTCACATTCACTGCATGGATTTGGTCACCCTGCACATCAGACATAACCTTACCCACGCAGATTATGTGGTAGTCAGGGCACAGTAATCATCACTGTCACAGGTAGTGGGGGGGTCACAAAAACAATTGACAGCATCTCTATCATATGGTACGGCCATAGCAGGTGAACTCAGTTACCACTTTCTCTGCTAGCAGGTTGTGAGAAAGCAAGGAATTACATCGTCCAGTGGTGGTGGTGCTGAACTGCTGTTTCATGACTGTTGGGTGATGTCCACTGTAATGTCCTGTAATCTTGCATCTTGATCTTGTCTGTGGCAGGAAAGTTATAGAACCAGTCCATTCCATATGTGGCACCAATACATGTGCTATGGCAAATTTACCAAGGATGTCCTAACCTTTGCCTATGTTGGTGGGCTCATGGAAAGCCCTTTTGAACTTATTGGTATGGCACATTATGGAATGGGTGTGTGAGTCATCTATGGCCACTGACTCCCTTTCCCATTATGTAGCTGTTTACCAGGCCCATGCACTTCTGCACACACCAAATGTTCACTGTTTTGCTATGCCATTGGGCCCCCTACATCCCCTTTTGCATCTCTGTAGTGGCCCCCTGTAGAAGTAGTATGCACACCCTGTTAGCTCACCCCCCCCTTACAATGTGTTGGCCTGCCTTCCACTATTTACAGCTGCCTTCAAGCCCAGTGTGACCTTCCCTTCCCTGTGTGCCCAGTACTGTGGGTTTGCACCACAGCAGCTGGTCATGATAGTGCCTTGCCTTTGCCCTGTTCCCCTGTCAAATTTACCACAAGTGTTGCGTGCACTACTAGAGTACATTACCAGCTGGGTTTTCTGACATCAGTATTTATACATATAGACCTGTGTTCTAAAGATTTTAATCGGGGTTCTCAAGCAGAATAGCAGCCACACTACTCATTGGGTTAATATGGGCCTCTTAGCATGGCATTTATGCTAATGAAACAATGCAGCACCATTGCCTGTGAATTACTTCCAGAATACAGTGTGATACACATCCTAGTTGGCACTTGCCACGTTCAGCATACCTCTGCTATCCCCAGCCACCCAGTCTGTGAGGACCCAAAGAGCCACACCTCTGCATTATGAATGTTCTGCAGTGTCCCACTGCTGCACTACCATGACCATTATGTGATTGTCCATGGGCAGAGGGTTAGTATTTTGCTCGTTGAGTGAACCCGTGTAGCAGCTGTGGCTTCCTGTGGTGCTGTAAAATGCAGGGCTTTTCTTTGATGTGCTTCAGAGAACAAGCTTTTCTTGCTTTTCCTCTACAGAAATGTTTCTGACAATCTGTTAGGGAGGTATGATGGTCCCCTGTGGAAGGTGGACACATAATGCAATCATGCGAGGATGGTGACTGATGCCAGTATCAGTACAGTGACATACATTGTCACCACCCAGACCTGCTTCATCAGTGGGAGGCAGAGGTTAGAGAGGGAGAGTGTGTGTATGCCAGACATATTTAATAAGCATTTTTGACTACTGTTGTATAACTTGATGTAGTAAGGTGTTCATACACTTTTTTTTTTGCAGTAGGAATGAACATGACTTGAATATGGCAAAATGGCATAAGTAGTGGGAGCAATACCTCCGACAGCAGGTGCATGTGTCATATGTGGCATCCCAGTGTATAACTGCCATATGTATGTGTGTAATGTTTTCTCTTTTTTCAGCAGAAGCTTAGGTTGTGGTACAGGGTCTGAATAGTATTGTTGATCACATTGGCATGTGCGGAAAAATGGCTTTTTTACTAGGTCACTAGTGATCAACAGGTCTGCCTCTCAGCAAGAGGATGGTGGCCACCCTACTGAAGGTGATCTGCAGACCTTCAATGGCGACTTTTTAGGAGAGGGGTGGAAGGTCATTTTATGATAGTGGTATGGAGGGGGTCTCTCTTATTGTCTTCCAGCATCAGCTGTGAAGGCTGATGTCATTTGACATGCATATAGCTCCCAACCTCTTAGCATAAAATATCTGGACAAAGCCAAAAATAATGGGGGGGGGGCAAATTCCCAAAAATGGGGACAAATTTTAAATATTGCTCGATAAGCTTAGAAAGTTGCTAGAATAAAAGGTCTTGTGTTTTTATTTTATTTTAGTTTACATTTGTTGACCGGGCTAGTCTAGCTGGATATATGTCCATTTTCAGTAGAGGCACGGGGAGATAAGCTCCAAAGTTTAAAATAAATTTACATTAAAGAAATGCATGAAAATAACAGAGTAAAAGAAAGCATTATAACTGGAGACATAGTTATAAAGTGTAAAAATGCAGTAATTATAACATAAATGGTAAAAATATTGTGACAAAAATATTGTTACAAGTGACATTCTGAGAGAATACTAGCATAATGTACAGTAATAGAGGATAAAGGAAATTAAGAGGAACATAATATATAAAGATAGTAGGAAGGAGAAATAGGTCAGTGGATGTAAATAAGAAGTAGATTTTGGGTTTTAAGGTATAGGTTTTAGTCAGGTGTCCAGAGCTAGAGTTAGTCAGGATTAGTACAGGGGCACAGCCATTGTGATTTGAGGTAGAGCTTAAGTCTCTTTTTAAAGAGAGATTTTGAGGGAATAGTAGAAAGCTCAGAGGGAAGCAGCTTCCAGTGTTTTCCAACAGTGTTAGAAAAAAGGGAATCTCCAGCCTTGTTGTTTGCTTTTTCAATATTTGCAAGAAGTTTGTGTGCGGATCTAAGGGACTTTAGGTTATGGTAGGGGTAAATAAGAGTAGATAGTATAGGTGTTTTTGTCAGGTTGATAAAGAATTTGATGGGCTATGGCTAGTTGATTAATTTTTAGTTGCTGCTGAAATTCAAGCCAGCCTAGTTGCTTTAGATTAGTACAGTGGTGGGTTCTAAAAGGGTTACCTGTAGCAAATCTGGCTATGTTGTGGTAGGAGTTTTCTAATTTCAAAAGATTATTTTTTGACAAGTTAGTAAATATGGGTGAGGCATAGAGAAGGGGTGAGATAAGGTGGGAGTGGGCAATAGTTATTCTAGATTCTGGCGTGAGGAAAGGTTTGATTCTGTAAAGAGAGCCTATTTTTTTATTAATAGTTTTCAAAGTGTTGCATATATGGGTATCGAAGTTAAGGTTGCTGTCAATGGTAATGCCTAGTAGTTTGGTAGTAGGATCTTGTGATATAAGTGTGCCATTTTTAGATGTTATTGTAAAATCTATATGGGGAGATTTACTGGAAGATGTAAAGAGAAGTAGTTTAGTTTTTTTTTGGGTTAAGTAGGAGACAGCGTTGTGAAAACCATTCTTCTACAGAATTAAATATGTGTTGTGTGAGGGAGTGAAGATCTGATACAAATGTCACTGAGCAAATTAGTGTAGAATCGTCTGCGTATTGTATGCATGTAGCTTGGGGAACTACTTGGTGGAGGTCATTGATAAATAAAGAAAATAGGAGGGGACCCAGTATGGACCCTTGGGGGACACCAATGTTAACAGGTAGCTGGGAAGATAGAGTGGAGTTCCAGAGTACTGCTTGATGTCTGTTATTTAAGTAGGATTTGAACCAGTTAATAGGTTGAATTTCAAGTGACAAAGATTGAAGAATGTGTATGAGTATTTGGTGGTTGACCATGTCAAAAGCCTTGGACAGGTCTAAGAAAAGTGCAGAGGAAAGGGTGTTATGGTTACGATTTTTGTTGATTGTGTCTGTAAAGGAGAGGAGGGCAGTGGTGGTACTGTGGGAAGATCTAAAACCATGTTGGGTATTAGAGAGTAAGTTATTTTGGAGAAGATGGTCAAGCAGTTGCTTGTGTATACATCTTTCCATAATCTTAGATAAGGGAGAGAGTAGGGCTATAGGGCGGTAGTTTGAGATTTCAGTAGAATTTCCACCCTTATGAAGTGGAATAATATGGGAGACTTTCCAAAGTTTAGGGACATATCCCTCAATTATGGTTCTGTTGATCAGTATGGAAATTGGGTAGGCTATGGATTTGGCTGCTAATTGCAAGTATTCTGCGGGTAGTAGGTCAGCAGAGGGAGTACATGGTTTGAGTTTTTTGATAAGGGAGAGAATGTAAGTTGTTGGGACAGGTTGGAACAGAAATGGAGGAGGTGGGTTTAAGTTGCAGTTAGATATAGTTGTGTTTTTACTAGAGAGTTGACTGGCTAGAGTTTGAATTGTTTTGGTGAAAAAGGAATTAAAGTCATTAGCAATTTGGTTGGGATTGTTTATGTCAGAGCCTTGTGGGTTGGGTGTGATAGGTTTACTTGGCTGTAGTAACTGATTTATGTTTGCCCAGAACTTTTGTGGGTTATTTTGGCGAGTTTGCTGAGATTTCAGGTAAAAGTTTTTTTATCAGTCATTATTGCTTAGTGTTACCATACATTTTCTGAAGGATATGAAGTCTGAAACTCAAATACATGCCATTATTCAGTGAATAAAATCCTCTCTGATTTGCCACACATATCCAGAAAATCACAAATTTTATGAGGAACATACCAAAAATATGAGGCAAAATATGTACAGTCTGTGAAAATCTGGACAGTTAAGAGGTATGGTCATGCAGATCCAGACGGATGCCCACCGTTGCTTGAGTATCTTCTGGCATGACTGGCCTATTCATGTAACTGGTAGGCACAGTCCATCAGTCTGCCAGAAACACAATCTGCCTGTGGCATCAGTAATGTAATTTATTGGTGGCTCTGTGCTGGTCTGATATTTGACCATGACCTTTTGCCCTATACCCTTCCAGGTGTTCCCCTTCATATTGTATCTTTACCCATTGCATGCTCATTGTTCATCACTTCCTTTCACCAATTATCCATCATCTCTAAGTCTGTGTCGATTTGTTGTTCCCAATGTTTGTGTCCATGCAGTCCTTTTCTATGAGAGTATGCATTTTATGTCTGTCTGTCTGTCTACTCCAGTACATCCCCTTGTCCTTCTATTCACCCCCCCCCACAATTCCTCTCTGATTTCCTCAACTACTTTTGTTCCTCATGTTTTGAAAATGGGTCTGTCCACCCCACCAAAATGAGGATGCCATTTTTACCCCTACTTGACCTACCTTCTGAATACCTTTGCGTGATTTTATATGATTGTTATTTTCCCCATTTCCCATTTTCCCATCTCAGTATCTTCCCTTTCAGCATAATTTCATTGATTAACTTGTTGGGCATTTTGCTGTGCTTACCTACTATAGGCTGTTTGTTAGGACAGTTATGCATCATTTCATTCTATGCATGGACATAAATAAGCTATGCTACACCAACCTGCCTTCATTGTGACATCAGCCATCTTGGTTATGTGTCCAATTGTCAGACTAATCCTTCATTGTGTCAGCATAATACCACTCTTCCTGTTAATGCAGTCCTTATTTACAATGCAGCTGTTTGATCGCTACTTTGGTGCTGTGCTGGACCTCCTACGCATCTGATTAACTTTAGGCCGCATTCACACTATTAGCTCCACAATGAGGAGTTTGTCAGAGAATCCCCTTCAGTTTACTTGAATGTTTTTTATTGCAGATTTGCAATTCTACAATTAATAAATATTATACAAAATTACTGCTTGCTGGTAACACAAGATAGGAAGGGTATACTGTTTGTTAACTTTGTGAAGAAGACTTGGATGTAATGCTAGTTTGACCTGACGTCATTACATTATTTGTCATTTCTCATGTACTTTAGAATCACTTCATGTGCAACATGCACAAAGTACAATATTAAACCATTATGCAGCAGATAATTTTGCCTCCACTTTTATTACAGATTTTTTCAGAATATACACAGTGCTGTACACATTTTTAAAAAGCCATATAAATTAGGTGATCCAAGGCATGTGACCAAGAAGACATGTGACTAAACATTTAAAGATAAATACCAAATAAAATACACAGAAACATATAAAATTAGGCACCAATTGAAAAGTGATTTTATAGTTTGCCAGCCCTCATTTTTAAAACACATTTGATAGAAATGTCATTATTTAAACCTGGAGATGCCTCAGAATATAATCTCATTTGCTACAGCAGCTCCATGTATTCAGTCATATTTTCCCAGTTTCCAAGTGCCGGCTATGCCAAAGAGAGTATGGCAGTGCATGCTTAACATATGCCAGCATAACTAGCTGTAGTTTTGTAAAGATTTTATATCATTTGAATATCAAACTGATTTGTACAGATGCTTCTGTTAAATGTATTTGTAAAGTTGCTTGTGTTAAAAATGTACCAACAGTGGGTCCTGCTGGACAGAAAAGAATTATACATGTGTGTCCAACTGTATTATAACTGATGAAATGTATATATGGTAACAGAGGTCTACTTCACATCGTCAAACTCACTATTCATTGAACACCTCTTCTTCGAACCCTATTTGTCAAAGTCTTTATCCATCAAATGATCATTTCAACAAACTTTTTTCCAAGGTAAGTAACCTGTGGGCCATTATCAGGAACTTCCCAACTCCAGACTGTAGTGCAATCTTGGTGTTGGTATATTTAGTTGGGGGTATGGGGGCACAACCCCCCACATTGGGGAGTGTGGAGTCACAGCCCCCCAGCAGGGTAGGTTTTAAAATGCTGTTTTTGTTGTGGTTGGTAGGTTGGCCCACTGGTCACTTACCTTGGGAAAAACTGATAAATCACAACTACTACAAACTGTAGAAATAAATAATGAAATGGATCACCAGCAGAGCAAACTTTTAATCACAGGAAAATTGAGCACGTATGTCTACTAATGTCAGAGACTTCTTCAGAATTCTGATGGAATCTTCGAAGGCTCTCAATTTACTGCGATTAAAGGTTACCTTGGGAGAAAGTTTAGCTGAAATGATCATTTGGATGAAGATTCATCAAAAAGGGTTCGATGATGAGGCGTTCGATGAATAGTGAGTCGAAAATGTGAGATAGACCCTGTTAATAGAGGATGCTGCAAGGGAAGGGTTAAGCAAACCTTAAGAAAAATAGCTTCAAATTAAATGACTTGGTTTAGGCCATAAAGATTTTATCTCACAAGCCTGAATGCAGCCAGAGATACAACGTTTGGGCTAGGATCCTGCTCTTATTGTCCTTAGTGGTAAACTAATCGCTACCCTTGGGTGCCAGAGAATGGCTGGTTATTCTCTGCAAGAAAGATGAAAGGGTTGGAATTGTTTTACAGTCTCCAGATGCTAGAATAAACCTTATCAAAGCCCTATGTGTGAATTGTGACACATTTGTGCCAGATTCTGGCTCAAGTTTCTAGTGAGGGGTTAGTGTGGGAACCACAAAATCAGGTGACCAGATATGATTTTATTCTGTAGCCAGCACTGATGTGACAGATGACACTCATAACTCTGTTTTGGAACTGACAAGTCCACTCACCCACTTCATCTTGCTTTGCTTTAGTAAGTAACTTAACTAGGGATCAATAATTCTTCAGGCAGTTAGGAAAATATAGTGACATTAGCTAAAAGTATTGTTTTTCTGTATCTATCTGAGTCTTTCCACGTGTGTTAATTTTTTTATATTTCCTGTGAAGTAAAACTCTGGTGTTTATTGTAAATAGATATTCAGTATTTTCATGTTTTTTATTTTATTATTTATTATTAAATATATTTATACATTTTATTGTGACTGATCTTTTATAAAATATTTTAACCTTTGAGAGTAATTGAATTTATTTGGTTGCACTTTGGCTTCACACTCCTGAAAGTCTTGCTGATTGGTTAACACTACCATTCATATAAGTATTAACATTACTAAAAGCAACTGGGTACTCTGGTAAGAGCCTTAGAGTACCTGGCTGATACCAGTGAAGCTACTTTATAATCTGGGTGGACGTGGCACAGCTGGTAAATCTGTGCCAGCCTTTCCCAGGTGTGTGTGTGTGTGTGTGTGTGTGTGTGTGTGTGTGTGTGTGTGTGTGTGTGTGTCAGCTACTTGGAACAGGGACACTGAGCACTGATTTCTACAGAGAGAAAGGTGGAGTCTTATTTGGGGCCTGGAGAGGAAGTCCAGCTCCAGGACTGGAGTGTGCTCCCTGTGTGCTCTTAAGGGAAAATGTGCTTGGTGCAGAGAGCTGCATCTGAGAATATTGTGTGTATCTATTTTTGTTCTAAGTAAACAGTCTCCATCAGTGTTAGTGGTGAGAATTGATTACTGGCCCAGAAGAGGGACATCACATAATGGATAAGAAACATGTTAAACTACAAAAGGTATGAAGATTTTGAAACTGCTATATTGTTGTGCATATTTACTAAGGACATTAGTTGATTCTGTTTTTATACTATAATTGTACTCATAAATCCTTTGTCTGAGTTGGCATTCTGTCTTCCCCAATAAAAATGATCACAAGATATACAAGAGTTGATATAAACTGTCCCTTTTGTTCAACAATTATAATGTCCTACACAACTTATGGTCATTTTATATCTTAGTACAGAATTCAGCTCGCCAACAGACATGTTTTTGGAGAGAGGATACTCCAAGGAACTAATCCACAATTTGGCAGCTACAATTTCCAGTAGGTGGGGCAGTGACTTTCCACCTATTTTGAAGCAACTTTATTCAGTTAGAAAAACAAGTGTTAAGCACGAGAGTGTGAAGTTTAAAAATGCTACGATTTTGCCTTTTGACAAAAATGACATGCATTTGAAAACCGTAATACATCATAATCTGGACCTAACCATCCAGAATGATCTCCCAAAACAAGTTTTTGGTGATGAACCTTTATTTGTGTATAAAAGGAACAGTAATCTAAGCTAAGCTTGAAAGTAATCATAATAAGACAGAATTAAGTGTGGCTGCTGCAGCTAATGTAGATTAATGGATGACACAACTAATATATCTGCAGCAAAATATAAAACAACCATTGGTTGTGTGGGACATTATAATTGTGGAACAAAAGGGATGGTTTATATTCCCAGTTGTATATCCTGTGACAGCTTTTATGTAGAGAAGACAGAACACCCGCTCATAGAGAGGATGTATGAGTACAATTAAAGTATAAAAAAAACAAAGAATAAACTAATGCCCTTAGCAAACATTCACAACATTGTACCAGTTTCAAAAAGTTCATATTGAAACAAGTCCCTTATCCAGTGTGAGGAGGAAACAGGGACTATATGATTAAATACAGTGAGATGTGCCAATTGAAATTAAATTTTAGGGTATCTCTGTGTTTAAATGACATTTCTATTAACTGTGTTAAAAATGACGGCTGATAAACTATAAAAACACTTTTTGTTTGATACCTATTTTTATATGTTTTTGAATATTTTCTTTATGTACCTGCCAGTGTTTAGTCACATGATTTATTGGTACCTGGTTTATCTGGCTGGCTGTTTAAAGGTTTATACAGCACTGTGTGTTTGTATTCTGAAGAAGTCTCTAATAAAAATGAGATGAAAGCACTCATTTTCACTGGAAGACATTTGCTCAGCATTCCTTTCATTTATGGTTCTTGTTTTTTAATTGTTTTGACCATTTATTGAACCTTGAGTTTGTTTTCGAATGGATAAAAAGGTACCTAACCTGGTGGATAGCAATTAGCTAATAGATTCATAGATTCATAGACTCTTACTAGGCGAACAACCCAGGAGTGGGGGCTTTCTAAGCCTAACCAAGTTTTTCAGAAAGAATAATGATTTCCTGTGTCCAAATAGGATATTGAGGACCAGGCATTTATAAGCTACCTCTGTCCATAAGGGGCATGGGAATAATGAATAAGTTAAAGTTATAATAGCTACAGGAAAGTGGGTTCAGAAGTAAAGAGCTTCAGGGATTTGTACTTGACCAAGTTTTATCTGAGATTATTGTTTCAGTTTTTCTTCATAGAATGACAGAATAAAGCTAGTTTCTGATTATTCTGTGGTTGCAGCCAGAGTTCTGGAAAAACAGTAAGCTAAAGTAAACGACTAGGCTTTTTGTTACAGTTAAACTGTAATATATGGTGGCTCATTTTGGAATGAAAACCTGCTTAGAAAGTATATATTTTATGTGGTTTGCTGGTAGTGGAGTAGAAAAAGGATCTTAGTTTTATGCAGAGCTGTTGGATGGGCAGTCTCCTGGCAGCACCCTCAAAACACACACATATAGATGATATGTCATTTTATTTTAAATTTATTTATCATTTGTTGACCAGATTAATCCCACTAGGTTACTGGCCCTTTTTAAGGGGAGACTCAATCTGGTATTTATACTACTATGGGACATTAGCCAGGTCATCAGGGAACTTATTCTACTATTTTTGATGAGTACCATGGGATCTTTTTCAGTAAGTAGAGCTACTGCAAACTCAAGTAAACTGGACCTCAGTTTAAAATCTCGTCCAAAAGATGGCATACTCAGTAGAACAGCACTCCCTAATGCACTGCACTGACAGAGATCTAGTCACCTGGAGTGGGAATAGAACTCATAACTTTCTGGTTTTCCAGTACTAAAGGCATGTGTGCTACTTGTTGCACCATTAATTATGACTGCTTCAACAATTGCTAGCAATTGTGCTGACTTAGAGGGGCTGACTGGCACCTCTTCTACAGTGTTGATTGTAGTCTGTAACCGCTTGCTCCTGGGGCAGCTGCTCCCTTTGCCCCACTTTAGCTACTGCCTTTTTATAAAAATCAGAATTAAATCCAGTAATTCTGTACATTTTGCTGGACCACTACTTTGCAGATATTATTCTGTTTGAAGGTTCTTGTAAAAATTCCTTTGGATCACAGAGACTGCACCTTTACCTGACTGCAATCAATGAGCAATTAATGTGAAAGTGAGTTTAATGCACAAGCAGGATTCTGGGCTGTTAGATGAGGGACTTGATGTCTAGATGTCTGTGTTCTCTTACCACTCCCTAAATCTTATTTATGATCGTACCCTGTCTAGATTATACATTTCTAGGGACTGCTTCTAAAGAGAGTACTAGGTTTTCACACATGTAGTAATAGGGTTACATGAGCTGTGCTTTTAGGGGAGGAAAAAACGGAAACTTTTCACAGAGAAGAGGAAACTCTACTCCAGTAAAAGGTTAATAGTCAATTAAATTTCCTGCCAAAATGGTTACCTTAATACTACAAACACTCGTCCTTAAGAAGCCATAGAATAAATGGAAACAAATGAAGAAAATTATGGGAAAATTTTTCCATGTGCTTCATGATTCGATGCTGTTTCACAATGTTGTCATGCACAAAAAAAAAAAACAAAAAGACAAAAACAAACAAAAAACCCCAGCAAAGTTATCTTACTAGGAGTATCAAGTAGCGACTTTCCTTTGATTTCTCCATCCAAGGAGATACCTGCATGCATACAAATTTAAGTGCACATGCACACATATTTTGCCTGTGCTACTGCCATGTGTTTCACTGCAAAGTGATAAACACAAAGTGCTCAGTTGCATACACCATATTCCAGATATGGACAAAAGATACAAAGCTCAAAAGGGTCTGTATAGTGTACAATAAGTGTAGAAATGGAACACAATAGAGAAATTGTATTTCTCTCAGCAGAAAGACCCCTCCCACCCACAGTAATACGGTGGATAACATAAATACACACAATTAGTACTAGCCGATAGTACTTAAGTGTTATGTTATATCAGTGACTGCAGGTTCTCTGGTAAGTTGTTTGTGATTTGTGCAAATATATGCATTCGTATTTAATTACGTCTTTCTTCTCTCTTCTTAAACCTTAACTTTAATAAGACTGCATTATAGTCAGCCTGTTTTCTGTGCACAATATAGAGGATTATGATCGGGTCGCTGATCATAACCAGCTTATTATGTGTTCAAGGCATGGATGACAAAAATGTATCCTGGCTCTTTGGGAAAAGACATTGTTGTTTAATAATACTCTTTTTGTGAGTAATGTTGCCTGGTATACTAGGTACCAGGATGACATGTTCTTCCTATGGAAGGGGCCATCATCGGTAGTACCAAATTTTATTAACGACATTTCCCAAATGACGAATTTTCTAGAGTTTTCATTTAACTTACAGGAGTTTAACATCAACTTCCTTGATATTTCCTTATCTAAGTATATCATAAATTCTAGGTATAAAAGTGTTATATATAAGAAGCCTACGTATTCTAATGCTTTTTTGCACTTCACTAGTTGTCACCCTAACCATCAAAAATGAGCTGTTGTGAAAGGACAGATGGTTAGGGCAGCCAGGATGATTTCTGACAATAAAGATTTTATAGATGAGTGTGAACACTTGCGAGTAATGTTCACTAATAGGGGGTATCCACAATCTATCCTGGTTGAGATTACATCTGAAGTGATACACAAGCAGCAAACTGGCTTCTTTAGACCTATTCTTACCAGTTTTAATAGGGATAATGTAATAGAACTACAGATTCCTAATGTCCTGCACAATAAGGAAAAAGATCGTGCCTTTAAAACTAGCTTTTTGTGTACTTATAGTTTAGATCATTCCAAAATTAGAGGATTGCTTAGTAAAAACTGGGCCCTTATTTTGGAGGACACTACCCTAGTTAATTTACTAGGAGCACATCCTAAAATTATTTACAGGCGGGGTCAAAACCTTAAAACAATACTTGAAGTAAAGCAACATGATAGATATACTAAACTTTCTGTCATGACCAGATGTGGAGCATGCAGACAATGTAAGTTTGTTTGCACAGACCCCATTGTTAGGATTAGAGATCAAACATATAAAATCAAAGGCAAATATAACTGTGAGACTAATAGTGTAGTTTATTGTGTCATCTGCCAAAGATGCGCTGCTTTTTATATTGGTAAAACCGAAAGGAAACTAAAGCAGCGCATCTTTGAGCACTACTACGCTATTAATAAAAAAGATCTTACTAATGCCTTAGCTAGGCACACTATCCAGTTTCCAGACCACAGTTTCAAATTTGCCATTCTTAAACAGATTGATCATAATATTAGAGGGGGTCCTTGGCGGTCAGGTTGGAGATGGAAGAGCTATTCTGGCAGATTAGAACTGCCGCTTATATGTTCCCTGGTTTAAATGAATACGTCTCCATCAGTTGCATCCTTAAACACCTTATAACGAAAAGGTGATTTGAGATTGTAGGTTAAGTTTCAGTATATATATTTAATCATTTTTGTAATGTTATATGGATTGAGCTTTGTATATTTACTATCACCATTTGTTTATAAGGTTACTATCCCCTTTTTCAATAATTTTTAATATGTCCTTAGGATTTCAGTTGAATTAAATGTTCGTATATTTATTACTAAACAGGTTTTGAATGTCTATCTATATTTGTTTATTTTTACTTCTATTTTTATTCTAATAACATTTTTGTAGGATGTTATAAGCATTTATTTTCGTTGGGTTTTAAATGTTGGGTTAAATGTTGTTTGAGCGGCATTTTAACTTAATTTAATTTAATATAATTAGATAACTGGCCGCTCAATTATTTGTACAAATAGTTGGTTTTGGTTTTACTTTAGTTAAATTTTGTCTGATGAAGGAGTGACACTGTGCACTCCGAAAGTGCTAATAAAACTGAGTGGTTTTATATATGGACTTCTGGATTGCTCTTTACTACCTCGCCTTTGTGTTTTAATAGTTTGTTTTGTTTTTTGGAGTTAGTTCATGGATGCCAACAAATTAGTTTGAGAGGGGTGACTCTTGGCACCCATATTAAGAGCACATAATAAAGAGATATAATTAGAGACCTGATCATAACTCTTTGTAAAAAAAAAAAAAAAAAAAAAAAAAATGGCAAGTGTTTTGCCGGCTTTCAAAGCCAAAAAGTACTTAGCGAGCTCTGTCAGAAGAACAGAGTAAAACATTCTCTTATGTTAGAGAAAGTCAAGGACAGATTACTGGCATGGACACCAACCAGATACAAATCTTGCTTTAATTCTGCAACTGTCATTTGCTAGCCAGTAGTGGCAGGTTTGACTGCCTAGTGTCATACCCGATCTTAACAACTGAAGCAGTGGTGCTTAACAATTGTTAAGATTAGGTCTTGCGCTATAGAACTGCTTAACTGGCTTGTTTTTTCATGCTGGTAGGTCCATGCGGTACTGAACTTTCTCAATATTAGTGCCATTGATAATCAGGCACTGCCTATTATTGTCAGCCTCTGTAGTATTATTGCTACTTGCACGATGCACAGTGTTGCAGTAATACTTCTCTCTTATCACACTGAGTTGGGATTACAGAAAAAAACTTGCCTGACTTGCATCTTGATAAGACTGACAGCAATGATCTAGGAGTCTGTCTGAGAAAAATAATAACTAGTTTACACAGTCATCTGCAGCCTAAGGCCAAGGATGGGGAAGTTGGACATTACCACTCTGAAACTAGCTTTTCTAGTTTTTATATTACATATATTCATCGATTCACGTTGTAATCTGTTAATTGACTTTGAGTTTTCATGCAGTCAGATGTCTCTCACGTTCCAAAATGCAAATGTCAAAATGAGGTATATTGTAGATGTTTACATGTTTTAAATGAGATGTAATATAGCATATTATTAAAGCAGTAAACTGCTTTTGTTAAAATATTATACTTCATTGCTGTCTGTAAGAAATCACTCAAAGATGTACTTTTTCATAATGTCATCAAAAGGTAGAAAAAGTTATATTCCTATTAATTAAGTGAATGTATTTGCCAGTTTCACAAACCTGTTCATAAGGTGTATCTTTGCAAATTCATCAAATACAGAAAGCCTAATTCTTATGAGTTTTTATTTTGAAAAAATATAAATATTTTGACTGGTGGCATCTGTATCAACTGTAACATCTAGAAGGAAATGTATGACAAAACAGACAAGTCAAAAGCATATAAAGAAATCAATAAAATACTCAATAATTTGGATTGCTACTCCAAGATCTGAGAGATGACATTTTCTTGCAAAAAGTGCAAAGGTACGTGTTTGTGGATACCTGTTTTGAACACTGATTACTTTGTAAGGTAAGAGAAAAGTAAATCTCAAGACAAGGTTACTTTAATAAGCAATTAATGGCAATACCCAGAGGAACAAGGAATACTACAAGGTTGGCCAAGTGGCTGGCCTCTTACAGTCTTCGCCAGAATATAAAAGAAAGTGAGCAATGCCACAGTACATGTGTGATGGCTTTGTAATATGTGCCCTTACTGAAATATTCACCCAAAGTGATAAGGGTTACACTGAGTCAGTGCAGATAAAAAAAATGCAAATTCCAATATACTATTCATAAAGATCCTATGCAAGCTGAAATAAGTGACTATATCTCATACCTGATAAAAGACTATATCTCATACCTGGTAAATGACTATATCTCATGCCTGATAAATGACTATATCTCATACCTGATAAATGACTATATCTCATACCTAAGTGACTATATCTCATACCTGATAAATGACTATATCTCATACCTGATAAATGACTATATCTCATACCTGATAAATGACTATATCTCATACCTGATAAATGACTATATCTCATACCTGATAAGTGACTATATCTCATACCTGATAAATGACTATATCTCATACCTGATAAGTGACTATATCTCATACCTGATAAGTGACTATATCTCATACCTGATAAATGACTATATCTCATACCTGATAAGTGACTATATCTCATACCTGATAAATGACTATATCTCATACCTGATAAGTGACTATATCTCATACCTGATAAATGACTATATCTCATACCTGATAAATGACTATATCTCATACCTGATAAGTGACTATATCTCATACCTGATAAATGACTATATCTCATACCTGATAAGTGACTATATCTCATACCTGATAAATGACTATATTGCATACCTGATAAATGACTATATCTCATACCTAAGTGACTATATCTCATACCTGATAAATTACTATATCTCATACCTGATAAGTGACTATATCTCATACCTGATAAGTGACTATATCTCATACCTGATAAATGACTATATCTCATACCTGATAAGTGACTATATCTCATACCTGATAAATGACTATATCTCATACCTGATAAATAACTATATCTCATACCTGATAAATGACTATATCTCATACCTGATAAGTGACTATATCTCATACCTGAAAAGTGACTATATCTCATACCTGATGGAAGAAGCTGGATAGCAGGTTGCTGTCATTCATTTGTAATTGACCCTTTCAAGCCATTAGCCATCAACAGTTATGCTAAAGGATTTATTCACAGAAAGGAGTAAAATATAAACTAGTTATTTAGTGCATTTTGAAGGGATGAGTTTAAGAGGAAAAGTTATATTCTGCAGTAAAGAGTTAATGACTATTGTGTCATCTAAAACTTAATCCCATTCAAAGATCACTGCTCTGTACACAAACTGGAAACGTATCACAAGACTTAATGTTATAGTTCAAAAGGTGAGGTTGTTGCTGTCACTACACCAGGGCAGCATTGAAGGGCAACTCCATCCAAATATCAATATTTTCTCTTTGAAAAATGTGTTTCTTTTTAAACCAACCATGAGTGTCATATACAAAGGAAACACAATTTACTTGATATCACTACATTTCTGTCTGAAACCATCTAATTACATATATTTGGCTTTTTTGTGTAGTTATAGTATTTCCTTCTGCTGTTTATTGCATCATCCGTAACATCATCTGGACTGGAAGGGCAATTGCCATTATTATAGTTTGGTCCAGAAACCTGGGCAGTGAAGGCAGAGCAGGTGAGGAAGCTAGAAATGAAACGCATGAGGTGGATGGTAGGACGCACACTATGGGACAGGTGAGGAAATGGGGACATCAGAACCAGTATGCCAAGTATTTCTATTTGTAAAGAATGTCAAAGAGAACAGATTATGATGTTTTGGGCACATGTATAACAAAGCAAAAAACAATCTGGAGAGGAAGATATGGGAGAGACAGGAAGAAGGCAAGAGGAAATGAGGGCACCTATCAAAAAGATGGCTGAATTATGTGAGAGAAGACCTGTGGCAGTCAGACATAAGTGTCAAAGAAGCAGGAGAATGACATTGGATTGAGAAGTAAGGTAATAGTTTATTTATTTATTTTATGTATTGCATTTGTTGACCGGGAAAGTCCACTGGGCCTGGATGAGCCCATTTTCAATGGAGGCCCGGGGAGAAAAGCTCCACATTATTACATACAATTAACAAATTAAAACATTGTAGATACATGAATAAAATAGATGTTTTACTACATACACTTAGTTAAAATAATTGTTGATACATAAAAATGGGCAGACAGTACGAAGGATAAGGCAACTGGCAGAGATGACATTTCAATAATACATAGAAAAGACAAAATTTTATAAGTGAGAGCATAAATGGAAACAGAAGTATGAAAGTCAGAGTAGAAGAGGAAAGTAACTTAGCAGTATATGTGAGTAGAAAAAGACAATATTATATACATGTGCATGTGTAGGAGTGAAAGTAGAGGGGTGTAGAGTACGGGTGAAGCAGGTGAACAGACTGTATCAGGATGAAAAGCTGGAGAGAGAAGGTGTGAGAAGGTACAGAGAAAAGAGTAGGAAAGATTTGAGAATAGAAACAGAGAGGTTCTATAGAGGGAACTTAGGTGTTGGGATTTTTTTGTGGGGTACAGTAGCATCGCCAGTTAGAGACTAAATGCAATTTTAGGGATTTTTTAAAAGAAGCAGACTTACAGGTTGATCTGAGAGAAGGAGGAAGATTATTCCATAACTTTGAGACAGCATGGGAGTACAGCATTTGGCCAGCTGACAGTTTGGGTTTCTCTACAGACAGCAACATTTTGTTTTCTGACCTGAGGTGGCGATTGGGCTGGTACATGGTCAGTATGGATGAAAGGGAAGGGCAATTCTCAGGTTGGTAGATTATTTTGTGGGCTGTGATAAATTGAAGGTAAGTAAGATGGTGGTGGGATTCCAGCCAGTTTAGTTTATGCAACGAGGAGCAGTGGTGGGTAGAGTACTTAGAGTGTGTAGCAAATCTGGCAATTTTATTTTAATAGGAATCAAGCTTACTTTTTAAGAAAGATTGTAGGCTAGTAAGGATGGGAGCACCATAAAGTAGAGTAGGAAGTAGGAAGGATGAGGCGAGGGCCTTTTTAGCAGTGAGACTGAGGAAATAGTTATGTCGATACAGGGCACCTAGCTTTTGATATATATTTTTTATATTGCTGCTGTGGATATGAAGGTCAAAGGTTAGTTTGTCGTCAATGATGACACCTAGCAGTTTGGCACTAGGGACAACTTCTAAGATGGCATTGTTACAAAAAGTAATTGTAAAAAGAGATTTGTCAATGGGGGTAGTTTTTGTGGGAGCAAATAATAAAAGTTTTGTTTTGCTGGGGTTAAGGGCAAGGTGAAAAAAACACAGCAACGTGAAAAGCACAAACCAAATGACAACACACCAAACAGCCAATACTTCTTCCAGCAACTCTCCTTTATTGTGAGCGACCTGGTACCTCGGCAATTCGCCTTCAAGGATCACATCTTACTGCTATTCAGTGGCAGTTTTATATTAAATCACTGAGTAATCAATTAATCAATTAACCAATTAATTCCAAAAGGAGAAAAACATATACACATTTTAAAGTGATCTCATAATTTCATTTCTAAATAAATATACATCACAGTAAAAAATATATACATTTTTTAAATATATAATATAAATATATAATAAATTTACATATTAAATATAAATATAATAAATTATCTGAAAAAACTTAATGAAAAATGAATATTGGAAAAATATAGACTAACTAAATTTCATCAAATACCCAATTCTAGGTTCAGACCAAAAGGTTTCAAGGTATGAAACTTCAAAATCATCCTAGTTTCCAACTCTAACAAACTGTCAGAGATATTTTTACCCTTACAGGTGAAAGGTTTGCCCAAAACTACATATTTTAAACTATCCGACTTCCCCTCATGAGCTTCAAAAAAATGTTTAGCAACGGGACTAGATGAATTAAAGTTCCGAATGTCCCTTAAGTGTTCTAAAATTCTAACTATAACCATTCGTTTCGTTTGTCCTATGTACCAAATGTTACTACAACTACAAGTAAGTGCATAAACAACACCAGTAGATTTGCAGTTGAAGTAGTGCCTGGGGGTATGGTTAATATGATTAATAGACCTGACATTGACTACTCTATCACATAAACTACAAGAGCCACATCTAAATGTTCCAACACTAGTGGTGTAAAAGGTTTTTTTGGGTAAACAATTATTGTTTAATATCTCTCTTAGATTTTTTCCTTTTTTATATGAAAATGTTATATGATACGGAAAAAGTTCTCCTACATATTCATCTTCACAGACCAAGTACCAAAATCTCTTAATTAAAGAGACAAATTGTTCGGAAAAAGTAGTATACTTGGTCACGAAGAATATTTTTTCCACATCTCTTTCTTTTTCCATTGTTAGAACTTTACCACCCATTTTGAGTTTATTAAAGTTTTGATTCTTGTTCATAACATTATTCATACTATATAACAACTGCTTTTTTTCATACCCTCTTTCCATTAGTCTCAAATAAACCTCATTTAACTCATGATCCAACTCAGACTCCATACTAGTGTGTGAATATATTCTTTTGAATTCCCCATAAGGTAAAGCTTTCAACAGGTGAGGAGGATGCATGCTGGATGCATGCAAAAACATGTTAACCGAAGTGCTCTTTCTGAAAGGTCTGAACTCAATAACATTGTTGTCATTAAGGGCAAGGTGAATCTGGGACATCCAATGCTCAGTAGAGGTGAATGCTTCTTGGGTAAGTTGCTGTAATTTGGTGAGAGATTTTTGAGGAGGAGATGATAGTTGAATCATCTGTGTATTGGATGACAGAACTATGAGTAAGGGTTTGATGAAAGTTGTTGATAAATATACTAAAGAGGAGGGGACCAAGAATTGATCCTTGGGGAACACCTGTGTTGGTGGTGATGAAAGGGGAGGAAGAGTTTTGCCATGTAGAGGATTGCTTCCGGTTTTTGGGGTAGTTTGTAAACCATTGTAGGGTGAGGGGAGATAGACTGAGGATGGAGAGTTTGCTGAGCAGTAGGGAGTGAGAAATGGTGTCAAATGCCTTTGATAGATCGAGAAAGAGAGGTGAGACTAAGGCGCCAGAGTCACGGTGTCTATTTACTGTGTCTAAGAAGGAGATGAGGTCAGTGTTGGTGCTATGTCCAGACCTAAAGTCATGCTGAGTGGGAGAAAGCAGTTGGTATTTAACTTGATGATTTATGAGCGGTGTGTGGGTGCAGTTCTCTAATATTTTAGAGATAGGGGAAAGAATGTCAATAGGACAGAAGTTTGAGATGTCAGACTTGTTGCTGCCTTTATGTAGAGGAATGACAAATGATTTTTCCATATATCTGGTATCCAGGATTCTTGAATGGACCTGTTAAGGAGTATGCTGATAGGGTAAGCTATGGAAGGGGGTGCTAGTTGGAGGTACTCTGCAGGTAGATTATCAGGAGTGTTTGTACAAGGTTTTAGTTTATAAAGTAGTTTTTGGATGGTGGGTGTGGTAATGGGTGATAATTAGAAGATGGGTATGGAATTTGAGGTGTTATGGGTTGATGGTGGGCCCAATGTGTCAGGCTTGTTGGGTGGGAAGGAAGCAGTTAGATTGGTGATGATGTCACTAAAGTATGTATTGAAGAGTGAGGCTAATTCAGAGGGGGTTGTATCTGAGTTTGGGCATGGGTGTTGTTAGTACCTGGGTGGAGTAAGGAATTAATTGCTCCCCAGAATTTTTGGGGATTTTGTTTGTGTTGATCTTGAATAGCTTGTATATACTCTTTTTTGTTTTTGACCAATAAACGTTTAGCCTAATTACAAAGTTGTTTGTATTGCATTAGGTTGAAAGGAGTTTTGTTTTTTTGCCAGGTTTTCCATGTTTTGTCCCTAGAGGACATGGCTTGCTTTGTGGCCTTTGCCAGCCAGCAGGCAGGTTTTGATTTGACTCTCTTTAGTCTTAAGGGGTCAAGAAAGTTTAGAATTCTGAGGAATGTGGAATTAAAGAATTTAACACCTTCGTTGAGTGGAAGAAATTTAAGTGGGTTCCAATTTGTTTTCCGCAGGATGTCATTGAGGGTATTTTGGGAGAAGCGAGACAGGTCTCAGGTATATTTATATTGGTGAGGGTTAATTGTAGACGTAGACTTACATATAATGAATGCTGGAGAGTGATCCCTGACACGATCAGGGAGAATGCCTGAGGAAGAGATTTTATCAGGATCAGAAACCAGGATCCAGTCCAAGATTGAGCCTTTGTTTCTGTTCTTGTTTGGTCTGGTGATATCAGAAATTAGTTGAGATTATATGTGTAGGTTAATATTTAGTTGATATTAGTTGATGAGACATCCAAACCTCATGCAGAAATTAAGAAAAGCTGGTTGATGATAATGATAAGTTTAAAGTTCGAGCACTTGTCTTTGATTGTTTTTAGTTTGATCGTTTTGTCTTTGATTGTCACACACACACACACACACACACACACACACACACACACACACACACACACACACACACACACTCATACACACACATAAATATATACGGTTTATCATTAAAAAGCTGAATCACAGTGGTGCAATTGCTCATATGAGCGAATCATAACCATGAAAATGAAAACAGTGGCAGTTTTAAATATTCAAAAATCAGCAAATTGAAAAACAGATTCGCTGATTTTCCAGCATTAATGTTGAAAAAAAAAATCTAATGAAGTATAAAGCACCATGCATATGGGGGGCTGCACCCCCCACAACCCCCCTAATTTAATATTCTAACTCCGAGATTGCACTACAGTGGAGAAATGGACAATTTTCTGATCCCCACTATAGTGCAATCTGCCCCAAAATGTTGAATGTGCAATGAGCGAATGTCACTGTGCATTCGCTCATTACACATTCGAACCTTTTTCCTTTCGGCGCTTGCAAACTTTGCAAACGGCCTTTCGGACAATTGCTGTTCACTCGTGTGCAATACACACATATGAAGGTAAACCTATTAGATTCAATTCAGATGCACCGCCTGGTTTGAATGAAAGCCTAAATATTAAATGTGTTCTCAGGTGGCAACGCTAAAGTTTCCCCTCTTACCCAAACACTGTCTTATTATTGAAAGTCTGCTTTTTATAATGTTTTTCAAAAAAGGTCCTTCAGAATATGTTCTTAGATAATATATTTAATTTTTCTTAGTTATTTAACTTTTATGTTTAAGCATATATTAACATTTGTTTTTGCTTCACTAGTTGTACTGCTACAGCACTTGTTTATGTAGACACTGCTCACCCTTGGAATTTAGTATAATTTCCAGTTTTTTATTGGCTCTGAGATTTACATTATTTATTTACTGTCTGGTTTCAGTTCTCTACTCTTTTTTGGTAACACCCACTAGGGTATATATACTGTGGTTTTCATCTTACTGTTGTTTGATAAAGTTCTTAATACTATTAAAAAGACGAAAGCTTAGCTACTGGCTCCTTCGTCGTTCTTTTATATTAAGAAGTGTTTTAGTCATCTATATATATATATATATATATATATATATATATATATAAACTGTATAAATGTATATATATATATATATATATATATATATATATATATATATATATATATAAAATGTATAAATGTATATATATATATATATATATATATATACACGTGTGTATATAAATAAATATATATATATGTATATATATACATGCAGTTTTTGATGGTGCTTTCCTTTAAATAGTTATTCATAAGGTGTCACACTTTAGAGAGGAGCAACGACATGTCAGTGGCTCTGGGTCTTATTAAAGAAGAGTCATATAAATATAAGTGAATTAAAAAGTTAACTTTTTAAATGAAAAAAAAAATCTAGCATATATAAAAAGGTGTATTTTATATGATGGCACAATTAGTGATAGAATTGCTATGCTGCCTTTTTAATTCCAGGGGGAAAATATGCTGATTAAACAGTTCACTATTATACTGTTATAACTTGACTCTGCTCTCCATACAGTCCTGCAGTCATGTTTCTAGTGTGTTTAACAAGGCCAAAACAGGAAATAAGATGGACATACACACGCACGCGCACACACACACACACACACACACACACACACACACACACACACACATATATATATATATATATATATATATATATATATATATATATATATATATATACATATACATACATATTTTATATATATATATATATATATATATATATATATATATATATATATACATACATTCTTTAATATAATAAGTACTGTATATTAAGCATGCAGAAACTATAGTTTTGCTACCTGAGGAATGACATACCTGTAAACAGCAATAAAACAAAATACCTTGGGTTGTAAATCCAGAATTACCACAATTTTGCTTGATGAAGCAGCTTTTGCGAAAGTTTACTTCCTATGAGAAAGTTTACTTGCATTGATAAAATGGAAACTTCATTCATGGCTCTAAAATATTTTGCTTCTTTTAAACAAACCTGTAAACTTCAGGATAAAATTTATCTTATAAAAAATTGTGATACTTTGCATAAGAGCAGGTTCAACAGTCTCTGTATGTGTACTGGACAAATCCTTCATTAAGGTGTAACTCATGCAGAGTTACTAGTTCTCACTCTACTTCATTTCCCTGATACATGTGACATCAAAACACTGTATTCTAAACTGGCAGGTAACAAATGATGAACCGTTAGTCCAAAGTGAGCGCAGCCAGTTCAGGAACAAACTTTCTGTGACAAGTGCCAGAATGGTACTATCAGCCATGGTGTGAATGCTTCTCAAATAATGTGACTACTTTCAACAACTGTTTTTCTGTATCCTGATCATCATTTATTTTCATAGTGCTTCATCCATTTTGTTTTCATTAATAAACCCACAATTATACCAGCTCAGTGTGTTGGGAAGTAGTTGAGAACGTCTCCACATGCAGGAGGCCAGGTAGAGGCAGCAGTGAAAAGAGGACGAAGGCTACAACAACGTCAACAAGGCAGTAAAAACACACAGGCTCAAGAAAAAAAATGTCTTCTGAGCGAAAAATCTGTGTGTGTAGATATAAATCATTCTGCCAGTACACTGCTGGAATAAAAGCTCCAGGTAGGAGAACCTGCAAATGCCTAAAACCAGTCTTCCTGGAGTTAACATAAGATCAAGATTGGGTCTTTATCTACCATAAGTTTGGGAATAGAACCTTGACAAGTGCCTATAGTTTTGTTCAAAACGGACACAGAAAGGTTGCCTAAATAATGTTCAGAGGAAGGCCATCTGGGTTTATAAACATTCCTAAGATTTGTAAGACGTTGTACTTTTGATTTCAGCTGTAATTGTGAAGAAGCTGTTAGAGTCAATATGTTTGGATTGTCATCTGTTCCTTTGTGCCTCATTTTCAGTAAAAATATTGACACCAGAAAGTTCAGAACACAAATATCAAAATAAATATGTAGAAGTTGCTCAAGATCGTCATCCACAGTGATAAAACACACATTTATTTAGTGCTTACATCCAGCAAACTCAAAGAGACTTTTTCTGATTACATATTACACAACTAAAACAACAACAAAAAATACTTGACAAATAGAGTCATATGAGAAGAACTAGTAAAATCATATTTAAATAGACATTGTCAGCATACCCGAAAAATATAACAGCAATGTGCCGAGAATGTGAATGTTAAATCACTACCATCTTCAGAAAAAATATGAGGAATAATACAGCTGTCTTAATCACTGATTGAAGCTACTTCTGTTTAAAGGTACAAGTCAAGCAGTGCTATTCATAAACACTGTATGCAGCTGTGCAGGGCAGGCATGAAATATAATTACCACAGTCCTAGCCAAGTCATAAAAGTCCTGCTAAACCATAACATAATTACATTACATAACTGGATTAGCCAGGATATTTTTTTATTTATCATTTGTTTACCGGGAAAGTCTGACTTGGAACAAGCCAATTTTCAGTGGAGGTGCAGGGAGAAAAGCTCCAGATGCATGTCCTTGAAATGTGGGAAGAAACCAGACCACCCAGAGGAAACCTACATGAACACGGGGTGGACATGCAGACTCTGCACAGAAGGCACCCCAGCTAAGAATCAAACCGGATGACTTCTTGCTCTTAGCTGAGAATGCAAATTGCTGCACCACTGTGCCATCCTATACATATGCATTAGGTATGCAAATAAAGACCCATAGCTTGTTCTATTGTTTATGTGATCCCCACAGGAATTTAAGGATGTACAAGTGCAGATGAGTTATACAGAAAACGAAAAAAAAATTCTCAGTACCCCATGCACTCAGTGCCCTGCACACAGGCTGATTGTGTTTGTCAGACAATGGCTGAACAACATCACTGGAAGTAAACTGAAGAAAACTGCAGAAAGGTAGCATTAAAACCAACAACATAACAAGAGTGGGCTGGATGTGGCAGCTGTTCTGGGTACAAGGAATGGTATTTGTTTAGCTCATTCACTCCAATGGAGCTCAGAAGTTTGTACTGTAATATCCAATGGATGGAGCTGAAGCCTTTTGACAGAATGAAATTATATGTTTGGTTTTAAACCAAATTTTATAAGTCACAATAAACGCAGTCCCCGGGATTCATGAAACAGGGCGTAAGTCCGGCGTAAGGCTTGCGCCAGCCGTGCGGCGTATATATGGAGTAGTTGCACCATATGCATATTAATGAAGGTGCGCAACCGCCACAGCCACATACATAGGAAACGTGCGCGAGTGCAAGGGGCGTATCGAAGTTGCGCAGGGAGGTGTGTCAATGTCAGCTGTTGAGGAGCAACCTAAACTGCTGAATATTATATTCCGCCAGCAATAGTAATCGTACCTATCAGTGTCCGTGGAGACTGAAACGTATGCAAAGCATAGTCCCTGTGAACAGAAAATGAAGAATCAAACACAAATGCACAGTAGGGAATAATGGGTCCCTACCCATGAACAAATGACATGAAAACCGTGTGCCTGTAGTCCAACGTAGTGTTGATAGCTATACCATGTGGAAGTGAAACGTATCATATGTTAGCGTGCCGCCAGTAGGTACGTCCAGTCCAATGGAGAGGGTCACCAGCCGACCCATAATGTGAGGGAGGGAACATAGCTGTGCAGATGTGTCCATAACAAAATACATGAGGAGAAATGTAGATATAGGTAGTGACCGTATGTCTGAATCATATCCCACAAGCCATGTAATAGTCACATACAAAAGGTATGTCCGTATTTCACATACCAAATGTGATAGGAAATAGCATATGCATGTAAATGAAACAGAAGGAGCATATAAACAGCTATAACAATACGGACACATGTAGGCCGAAAGGAACAGTATGATCTGTACCATCGACCAAGATTACCACCTGTCCCACTTTGCGAGCGACAGTCCCTCTGTGGGCAGATGTGTCCTGACACAAACATGTAAAACTGGCAAATGTCCAGAGAATATAGGACATAATTCTTCAGTAGACATCACGCAATAGTTGCAGTAAACATATTTCACTGGATGTATATTACATAAATGTCATAACAAACAGAATAAGAAGCTTAGATATAGGCAAGAATTGTAAGTTCTATCTGCCAAACTGACCGTGGGTATGTGTCGGCCTGTAAAATATGCTGTGTTCACTGCAACTGTCACAGTAGGGTTGCCACCTTTACAAATGGCCAAAGTGGGACATGTTTGGTACAGACATCAGATTTTACAGGCCGACACATACCCATGGCCAGCACAAAGGACAGAACATAACTGTTTTGCCTACAGAAAAGCGTATTCTTGTAGCATTTTAGTTGCTTATTCTGTTTCTCATAACAGTCAGGTATTTCAGATACAGAATAACTGTTTAATGCAACTATCACATAAAATATAAGAAATAAGTTTGTCCTAGAATCTCAGGACATTTGCCATGTTTACAATTACATGTCAGGATACAACTGCCCAAAGAGGAACTGTCCCTCGCAAAGTGTGACAGGTGGTAACCCTATGTCACACTGTGGCCAATTGAAAAGGTGGAAACACAACCATCGACTGTGGGGAGGCATTGTCCACAACAGTCGGGCATGTGTAATGAATAGCTTGGACATAGGAAAAGGTACCATCCTACCAATGAGTAGAACAGGCTGGCAAAATCCGGAAGGCAGCTGTATAATCTGAACGTGTATGTGACACAGTCAAACGGGTTGTACCCGGATACACCAACCAAGTAATGAAAGTGAAGTATAGGAGTGTACCTATGTGCGTGAGGTATAGCATGTGGAAAGCAAACATGGCAGGGTAGTCCACACAACCATAAAGGTACCCGACAAATGTAGGGTAGTCAATGTGTAACTCTGGCCGTGTCATGGGCCAACAACCAAAGTAGTGCTGTAAGGGGTGTGAGGAATTTGCATGTAAGGGGTGGGTGTTTAATGGTAAATTCCTCAAAGGCGATACTTGTGTCGTATGCAGAAAAGGTGAACCGGAGGTGTATGAGGGGGCAGCGGGTGAAGTGGAAAGAAACACAACCTCGTGTAGAAACAGCTGCAAAACAAGCAGACAGGCCATAGTGTAGAACACAATCCCACAAACATATGAATATGGAAATATGCGAGACAAATGTATAGATACGGCACCATCACATACCCACAGATGGGTCCTGATGGAACTGGCCATAACAAACGCAACACACCTGGATGCATAATAACCTACCCAGCATACCCTCCACAACACACAACCTGCCACCATACCAGAATGTCCACCAAATCCAGCTGTACTTGGTCCACTGATTTGTTGCAGAAACAGCTACACACAGTGACCCTTACGCATATGTAGTAGGTATTGTCAACCTAGGCAGTGTCAGGATTGCAAACCATGTATCCCCTGTATGTAAAACCCCCTGCACATTTTCGTGAAGCCACAAAAATCTTCGTTATCTAACTTGTTTTGGTCTAGTCCAATTTTTGGGATATCCCTCATGGGATGACCAACTTGTGTAAATAGTAGAATGGGTATGACGACATGATGCTCGATCCTGTAGATATCTGGACACAAGTCATAATGTGCAGTGGAGGTCCATGACACTGTCCAGCCCTAAGTGGGCATGCATAACCTACCACCCAGGATAAAATACCTTCCCGTGATGCATGTGTCCAGACATGAATAGGAGGGAGAATATAATGCACACATTTGCAAAGTGGAAAACGGCATGAGGGTGAGGAAGACACTGACGTAAACAGGTCAACCCTGATCAATTGTGAGGGACACTGACTGTGTGCAGTCGTGACTGACCATACCTGCCAACCTGTGTGAGCAAGATATCTGGACAGAGCCGTGAATATAGTTTCATAGTTTCATACTTTAGTACTAGGCTATCTGCCCTGAGGCATTTGCAAGCCTAGCCCTAGAGATGTGGCTTTCACCACCCCATGTAGTGGTACTAAGGTGTATAGAATAAATTTAGAATACTGTGCCTTTGTCTAGTAGTGACACATTGAAGACCCCCTTACTTATTAAAATTAGTTTACTGTGCCTCTGTTAAGTAGCGATACAGGGGTGACCCCCGGGGTAAACCTATGATCTCCCATCCACTCGTCAAGATTTCTCTTGAAGAGAGTCAGTGAGAGGCTCTGCCTAACATGGACTGGGATTTTGTTCCAGAGTATGTGAAGCCTCTGAGTTATGAATCTGTCCCTCCAGCATGTTCTATTCATGTTTGTACTGAGGTTTAAATCTTTGGCTCTCGTGGTTGTTATGGATTTTGATTTTTTTGAGGTGGAGCATGTCCATCAATTCTTGGTTGGACATGGTCTTGTATGTCAGGCACAGATCACCTCTGAGCAGGCGGTATGCTACTGAATAGAGCTGGAGTTTCTTTAGCCTGGCAGCATATGACATATGTTGGAAACCCTTGATCCTCTTGGTGAAGTACTTCTGGGCTCTCTCCCGCTGTTGTAAGTGCCGGGTGAGGTACATACCAAATGGGGCATTGTACTCAATCATGGACCTGATAAGGGAGGAGTACAGGGGCATGATGACCTCCTTTGATCTGGATGTGAACCCCTTCATGATAATGTGGGCAAGGTAGAAAGTCTTTCTAACCACTTTGTCAACGTGGGTGTCAAATGAAAGGTCACTATCAACTTGGGTCCCCAGGTTTCTGATTACTTTTTCGGTACTCAGTGGGTTACTGTCTATGTGATAATTTGTGGGTATTTTGTTTTTCCCAAAGGGGATGACTATACATTTCTTGGCATTCAGTTTAAGGCCGTGATTCCGGCACCAGTTGTCCATTTCGGTGAGGCCTTTCTGTAGGATGTATGTGTCAGCTGGTGTATCGACTATAGCACCTAGTTTGCAGTCATCTATGAACTTTGTCAGCCACAACCCTCCCATGTTTGCTTTCACATCTGAGAAGCAAATGCCGAACAAGAGGGGTCCCAGGACAGAGCCCTGTGGGACACCACTTGTGACTGGCTTTGAGTCTGGCATGGCTCCCGCAATCTTGACTTTATGGGTTCTGTTCTTTAGCCAGTTTGCAACCCATCTTGTGACATATGGATTTACTTTTAAGCTGTTTAGCTTTTCTATGATCCCCGAGTGGGGTATTGTGTCGAAGGCTTTAGCCAAGTCCAGGTAGGCTGTATGGACTGCCTTGCCCTCATCAATGGCTGTAGTGACTGTTTCGAAAAAGTCAACCAGGTTCAAAAGGCAGGATCTGCCTTTTACAAAGCCGAACTGGGTGGGATCAAGTGTCTGTAGGTCTCCAATGTCATTGTTTATGAGTTCCATAATAATTCTTTCCATAGCTTTGCAAACCAGGCTGGTCAAGCTTATGGGGCAGTAGTTCCCAGGGTCTGTACTGGAGCCTCCCTTGTGGAGTGGTACCACTGTTGCTGTATGCCAGTGTTCAGGTACATATCCTGTAGTAAGGCTAAGGTTAAATAACATTTTTATATGCGGGTTTAGCTCCTCTTGGAGTTCACGTATCACGCAGCCGCGGATACCATCAGATCCCATAGATGCTGTGTTTTTTGCTTTGTTGAGAGCGGTTCTCACCTGGACATCAGAGATGACAGGGAGGTTACATTCAGCTGGGATGAGTATTTCTTCTTCTTTTGGAGGTGAGGGAGGGGAGAAATTTACACTGAACCTGTCTGCCAGAATGTTGGCAATATCTGTGGGTTCGGTAAATTTTTTGTCATTGTGTACTAACTCTGAGCATATCTGAGTGTTTCCGCCTAGGTTTCTAACATAACTGAAGAATACCTTGTGGTTATCTTTAGTGTCTTTGGCGATTTTTCTCTCAAAGTTGGCCTTGAATATTTTTATGAGAGAACGCAGCTTTCTACTAGTGCTGATCAGAGATGCCTTCCCTTTATGGGATTTTGTTCTGTCTTGCTGGGACAGGTGGTGACCCTAGTAATATAAGTGAGACAAAGGTCCAAAAACAGGGACAATCTGTAAAGATAGCTCATAGAAACATAGAATTTGATAGAATAACAGTTTGCACATTGGCATTAATGTCTGGAGTATGAAGTCTGAAACCCAACTGTCTGTCAGCACGTTCCGACTGCAGTCTTTAATGCTGAGCAACTGCTGTGCCAGAACACAACAGCATATTACAGAGGTCTGTGCCATACCACTCAACTGTCCGGATATTCGCAGAATGACTAGGGTCACCACCTGTCCCACTTTGCGAGTAACAGTCCCTCTGTAGGCAGTTGTGTCCTGTGAAAAAAATCAAGACATAGCAAATGTCCTGAGAGTTTAGGACAAAGTTATTTCCTAATTTACTTTAATAGTCGCATAAAACAGTTATTTTATATATGAATCCTCTATATGTTATGTGAAGTAGCATAAGCAATTCAAATGTTACTAGAATAAGCTATCATATGTACAAAAAAGGTTAAAGTTCTGTACTATGCATGGCTGTAGGTATGTTTTGTCCTGGAAAATCTGACATCTCTACAGAACATGTCCCACTTTAGGCAGTCGAAAAGGTGGCAACCCTAAGAATGACCACAGGTTCGCCCCATAGTGTTGGTGTGTGCCTCTGACAATCTGCACCAGTGTGGTAAATAGCTGAGGATTGATGTCACTAAATAATGAGAAATATCCTGAGTATAAGACTCCACAACCTGCAGAAAAGTCATGCTAATGCAAAACCTAGCATTCTATCAATGTTCTAAGCTTGTAAGAGCAATCGTTAAAATGTGTCCCTAATTGTCCCCCCATCATGTAGGTTTTGCGCAGGTTCGGTGCTCTAAGAGATTGAGAGGTATGGTCCGTACATATGTACAGGAACAGCCCTTCACACTTGTGTAATGTACAACTGCATACCTGTAGTCACTTCATGTCCAAAAATAATAATCCCTGTATGACTGTATACAGGTAATAGTCAAATGTGAATGGGAACACCCCTCACCATGGAGTATGGACTGTAACAACCCCACCCATAATATGTAATGCCAACAGAATAAGTTGCTGACAGGTGCCCAAACACCTGTGTCTATAAACACAGGTAAAACTTCAAAATAGGGAGATAATCCCTGTCCATATGCTTCGTCTGACATTTGACCTCAGCCAGGGAAGTTCTGTTCACCAGGTGGCCAAGCCTAAACCCAGATCACTACATGAACACCCTGACAATCAAAGACCTGTATGTGTCTGAACTATATGCCTTGGTGTTCTGCATATCCTCGGAGTGATTAACAATGCAGCCAGAGTCCACAGCAGTAAGCAATAGGGAATGTGTAATATGTAGTACCGCCTTTTTCCCAGCAGGAGAATGGATGCCTGTGTTGTAGGTGAAGTGGTAAGGCGTATGTTGATGTAGCTAAGTACTACAGGTATGCATATCAATGAGGGAGAACACCAATAGAATAGTGGTTCTGGTATCCGGCCAATGTGAATGCAGTCCCGGTTGACCTACGACCACTGAACATATAACTTGAAAGTGTAATGAAAGCGTTCGTGCTGTACACATATTTAAATATGTAAAGGTGAGCGTGTGTTTCACAGTGGTCCATAAACTGGAATACAGATATGCAACTGTTACGGTCAGAATTATGAAAGTTCACGTAAGCACAATTATCTATGAAACATATGTAACCCACAATAAGGATATGCAAGTGCGCCTGCGCGTGTGTAATCCGCTCACAGAATAGAAAATGAATGGTGTTTTCCCCACGTTCTATGTACATGGCTCATACCTGTTAACCCCGTAAAGTACGAAACTGGACAAAGCCATGACAACAACTGGTACAAATAGGGACAATCCCCAGATATTGCCCTAAGAAACATAGAAAGTGGATAGAATAACAGGTGTGTCACTAGCATGGATTCTCTGAAGGGTATGAAGTCGTAACCTGAAATGTTTGTCATTATTTACCAATGTCAGTCTTTAATGATATGCCACTAACTTGTCAGATAGACACAAGGTTATGAAAAATGGACCAAAGATGAGACAAACAGCTGTACATGCAGCGGAAATCTGTAGAGTTGAAAGGTATGATATGGAGATATATATACACAGATATCCACAGACATATTCCAAAACAAATTACGAGATGAGGAATGTACAGACATATGTATATATGTACATATATATATCTATACACACACGATACATGAATAGATATATACACAACAAACATATGTCCCTGTACATATAACACATGTACATAAATAGGTCACGGTATAACTAATATGGATAGACAGACAGACATGCATGAAAGGAGAATACACCGATGGTTTCCAAACCATTGCCCGGAAAGTACCAATGTGACAGGGCCTGCAAATTCTACATGTTAAACATGAATATAGGTGTCCTTTGCAGGACCCCAAAAATTGATCCTGTACGAAGTGCGAACTGTTATTGATGCGAAAGAAATCACAGCTGCAACTACGATATAGCTGTACATGCAACAGTAGCAGGTGCAAGGGTAATAACACATGGGTTGATTGAATGTATGACTTATGAGCTGATATCCACAGAGTGGGGAGTGCTCGGAAGTGTCCTCACACTTTATTATCGCTCACATTAAACATGTCTAATGGGTACTGTGGAGGTGTGTCAGGTATGGGAATCATGGGTATGCAGAATTGGGCCAAGGTGTTGGTTGGCACAGATCTATTAGGTACGCCCCATGGGAGTGATCAATATACCTATGTGGGTATAGCACACGCCTATATTCTCCAAAATGGTGCAACCCATCTACTGGATATTGTGTAAACAATTGGGGGAAGACGTAAGGACCTATATCAGTGCCATCTAGGCGATTATCATGGATGGACATGCGTACGACCAAGATGGTAACCATACCTGCCAGAATGTCAGAATAAGACAGCTGGACTAAGGCATAGTACATGACAGACAAATAGGGACTATATTAAATATACCTCAGACAAAGTCAGACCGTTGATATAATAATTGCATAGTCAGGAATACGAATGTTATGAGAGTTAGTAATCATGAAATAGAAATGTCAGTCATGATTACCTAACCGCACAGTCCGTCATGGCTTGCCAGCAATCTACCAGAAAGGCACATTATCATGACAAATGTAACAGAATCATAGGTCAAACCCCAGGGCGTATACCCATAATGTGTACAGGTGAGAGGTATGAAGGTAACCTGTCCTAATGAAATGTACAGAACTAGTCATACTAGGTGGACAGGTGAGAAGAAAGACGTCAGGACAAATGACAAAACATGTACAAGTCATAAGCATGTTTGCCCACAAATGTGAATTACAATGTATGGCCTGTGAAAGTCAATGTGGAAGGTTAATAGACTCAAAAGACATGTGTCCCTCAGGGTGTCATGCAGTGTCACCGATACAGTGTCCAGTCCCCCATACTCGTACGTGAGCTCTGCCACTGACGGAAAGTGCAAATACCGGCATACACATAAGGTACATGATGGAATAATTAGTGTGAATAAGCACCTGTTGGCCTGTGTGAGGAATATAACCCTGTGGGTGGGTGTGTCCTGCAATAGGAATGTAATGGTAACTGGCCTGTGATGGCGCCATGTATTGTGTGTATTGGCGTAAGAAAAGTGATGTCCAGTATCAGAAACATACCTCGCAACTGTACGAATGTGCAGATGTATGCCTCATATGTGTGGTGTGTTCCTCCCACAATCTGTACCTGTCTGCCAAATACCTGAGAACTGACGTCATTAAATAATGATAAACATATGTGTGTAAGACCCCAAATCCCTCAGAAAGGTCATACTAATGCAAAACCTATAATACTGTCAACTATCTACGTTTGTAAGAGCAATATGTAGAATCTTCCCCTATCTGTCCCCCCATCATGTTAGGCTTTGTACAGATGTTTTGCACTAGGAGGTTGATAGGTATGATCAGAAACAGATACATGTCTGAGGAAACAGCATTATCGACCGCAAGATAACTCAGAAGGTATGAAAAGCACTGCAGTAGGAAGTTCATCCGCAGGTATGTGCTGACATGTCAAATGACACAGCAGTCTACAGGAAGTACCTATAGGGTGTCACCTTTACCAGTGATGACAGTGGGACATACCCACAGCCATGCATACACCACAAATAGACATAGCACACAGCAAAGCCTAGGCCATGATACACTAAGCCTCCAGCGTGTATGGATTGAGTGAGAGTACAGCAAGGAAAGATGACTGCCAGGCTATTCAGCAAACACCCGTAGGGGCATGCAAGACCGCCCGTAACATGAACATTGCACGGACAATGTTGGGATTTGCAACATATCCCATTTGTATGTGTAAGCTATGCAAATGATGTAATTATCCGATACATGAAACAGTAAGCTGTCCGTGCAAGAGCAGAGTTATGTGCAGAAATGTACCCGGATGTTATGCGACTAACGTTTTGCACGTTGCTAAACTGAGCAATGACAGCTGCAAATACAGTATGAATACAGTCAAAGAAGCATGCCAATCTCCAAGTCCAAGGCCAGTGGTGGCTTTGTCCATTAGATAAAAATGAACCAGTAGTTGTCCTCCCCCGATCCCTGGTGTGGAAGCGTAGCGCAGCACCACGGGAACGCGCTGCACTTCAAAACAAGGCATATGGATAATATACATACAAAATGTAGGTTTAGTTAGATGTTAGTACGCCATGCAGATGAATGGCAAGCTGGAGACAACATGGCTACTGTGTACTGGTACTTATGTGTGGAAGCGCTCTGTCAGAGATGTAACGAAGCATTTGTAGGCAATGTGAGGCAAGTGAGGCTGAGGATAATGAATCATAACATGTCATGCCATATGGGCTAAGCCTCTACAGTGTAGTGTAGTGTAGGTTAAGGGGACTATTAGAGTAGAAGATAGGTGACAACATGAGTGTGTATGTATAAAAGACTGTAACCTCACCGGAGCAGTGTCACATGTGTACTGTCAGTACTCAGTGGAAGAGGCGTGTCATGAGCTATCCTAGGGAACATCATGAGACTGACAGCATACGCCATGGATACCACCGATGTGACCTGCAAACCTGCCCACAGTGTGTCTGCGCCCATGCACGCCAGTAAGCCCGAGTAAGCATGTGTGTGCGCGTGTTAGCCTGTCTATGCGTGTGGAGTGTGGAAGAATGAGTAAGCTAGTGTACGAATGGTGAAGCCCGTGTAATGTCGTGTATGCATTTGTAAGCATGTATACATGTGTACTACACACATCTACTGCACACACACAGACACATATGCTGCCAATACTACACACATCAGTGAAATGGCACATGGATGTAGAATACATCATCTGAAGTCACAGTGCTGTAAACTATGCTACAGTGATGGTCATAGCTGCAATGCATCATGCCTGCTGAAGTACACCTGGAAGTAACACACTGTGTGTTAACAGCATGCTAACATCAATACAGTGGAATAAAGCCATCGTGTGCAGCAGCACCAGGTTAGTCAGATCCTGCATCAATGTTACACATCACAGGT